>NW_019104100.1:581932-676749 GCF_001856785.1 Myzus persicae | reverse complement strand
TAATAATAATAATAATAATAATAATAATAATATAACAGAGAGCGACGACGACGGCGACGACGTCGCGACGTATTAGCAATCCAACGGGCGCTCGAGCTGCGATGATTGATGGTCGTACATACACATAGAGCGTCGCGGGGCTTATACCCGACGTCCGAGTATAAAAGCTGCCCATTGATTAAAATATATTTCATAAAACTCGGAGGGGCGCGGCGGCCTCTCCCCCCCCCCTCCCGCTGGTATCGCCGCGCAGTAAGACGGGTATATTATGTATAGACCGCGCCGAGACGGGTTAACGGAGAAATTATTCCTCTGCGCGACTAAACCCACACACGTCGAGGTGATTACCCTCGTGTTCTCGTGTTCCGGTTAAACTGCAGCACTCCGCGCCAGCGATGGGGCCGCAACACTCGTGACAAGAGAAATCGGAAAATTTCTCCCGTCGACCGTTTACCACCTCGTTCGACGCGCTTTCTCCGTCGTGCAGCAGTGGGCGCGCGCGGCGTGGAAATTTGATAGAATTTTCGAAACAAAAGCTCTCGCCTCCTCCGCCGCGCCGCCGCCCGCGTTATTTTACGCTCATTGATAAAATATATTCCCCGCTAAGCAACCCCCCCCCCACTACTACTACCGCCGCCTGATCGATACATCGACGGTGCAGTGTGTGTGTGTGTGTGGTGTGTGTGAAATATGATCGTTATCGAAAAATATAGCCGATAAAATTCCGGAAAACAAAATTTGAATAAACGAATTGTTTTAGAAAAATATGATGGAGGGCGAACTTTCAGCTTGATTATGAATCAACCTGTGCACCAAGTTGATCATATGAGGGCAATCGCATTAACGACTGGGTTACGACGAATCGGATTCGACCACGCGTGGTTGGTGTTCCAATGTACCAGCAGGTTATCCTTTACTCTAAACCTTAAAATGTTCTCACGCACCTGAGGTCACTCGTTTATTTTTTTTGTTCCCAAAGTGGATTACATCTCTTCAACGAAATTCGTAACGGAACAAATAGTTAAAGATTCTTTTCAGACGAGTTACCGCTGCAACCGTCGTCGTATAGACTGAAGAGACAAAGGGTCTGAAGATCAAACGAGTTGACAGTAAATTTTTTTTTTCTGCGGCTCTTAAAAATACTTTTTATTTCTTATATTTTGAACGAACTGCTTTGTTAAGATGATAGATGCCTTTTTAATAAAAATAAATACGTTTTTATAATAATATTTTAATATGTTAGGTTATCCTAAGCTAACACCCGTCACTCTCTTGTATGCAAGGTTTTTATTTTATTTTTTTATCAGATGTATCTTAGGATTTAAAATTGAAAGGTCGATGTTGTCTTTGTGTTTATTTTTATTATGTTTTTAATATTATTGTATTCAGCATTATTCTGTTCAAATATAGTTTCCGAAAATAGAACACATTGGTTATATACATACACATATGGCTACGCTTTACCTTTTTTTTTTTTTTTGAACGTGTTTCTCATTCTAATGTGACAGTTAATACTTCACATGTTCACCTCTAAAATGTGAATTTAAAATACAAATACCTCACGATATAGCACTTTTGCTAAAATATTTCCTATGTTTTTTTATTAATTTTACTTGTCGTTTTATAAGATTTGATGTTTAAACTACCTACACAAATAATTTGAATATTACCACCAGCTATAGTTTTTCTCAAGTTCGTCGAATACTCGACCAAAATATTCATTTTTTTTTTTCTTAAACCAATTTACATATGGAAATTCAAAATTGAAACTTCCGTGAATCGTTGTGTTCTTTATAAGCAAACTACATTCGCACTTTAAATGAAAATGAACGTCACTGCTGCAAAACTCGTTTATGCCCTCTTCTACTTCCCGATCCAATTCCATATTAAAAATAAAAAAAATCATAACTTTGGTGCCCTATTCAGTCTGAAGTTTTTTTGTTCGAGTAAGATATTTATGTTTTGGTTAATTCGGTTACGAAATTGTGTATCAAATATCAACAATAACATTCGAAGAAATTGAATCTAAAGATGTTCATTCTGTTAATTGCGTGTATATTTTCATAAACATAAATTACAGGAGATATTTTTTTTTTATTTAAAGTTTTCTTGACAAAGTCTAATTGATATTTACAGTATTTTTTTTTATCAGTTAAGCAATTGGTAATGTACACAATTAGTTACGAAAATGTACAAAGATATAATATAAAGTAATACGGGAGATCTAAATAGAATAATAATATTAAATGAGATGCACCATCTGGAAAACGATATTAATTCTTGAAAAAAACTAAAATTTATTAAAAACCAATATTTGAGTTAAATATTAAAAATAATAATAACAACAATAGTTGTTATTTTGAACAACTTTAAACTTTAAATCGCTAAATAATTATAATATGTTACCTAATTCTTTTAAATTTTTATTTTTATTGATACTTGATATAAAATGGTAAGACAACTTGTACAATAAATACTATAGAAGAAAATGTAAAATAAAAAAAGATTTAAAAATATGTATTATTGTAATTCATATTTTGTATTAAAAATATAAATTAGATTTTATTAAATTTAAACTTACCTCGTGCAATTATACATATTATTATATATTGAGTATCAAAAACTACAAAATGTAGAACAGTTCTTATAACAGTAAGACTTGTAAAAATATATGAGGAGCGCACAAAAAAGCTTTAAAACGAAAAAAGACGATTTCGCACTTGAAATATGTCAAACTTAAAAATGAACTTGCAATATATTATTTAAGGAATAAATAAATACAATTAATTAAATAGCTTTAATGAATAGTCACATTTTCATGAATACATATTTCATTTACTTAAATTTTAATATTACTTTAAGTTAATTTTTTGATAATATTACATGTGATTTATAAATTCAATTAACACACCAATTTATGTTCGATTAAAATGTTTAACGACAAAAACTTTCACACATTTTTAGTATATATTATTAAATATGTGTAAAATAATAATAGTATGAATTAAATAAGAAAATATTTATAAGAACGTGTTTAAAATGAATAAGTATCTGTGTCTACAAATTACAAATACTGCACTTTAACTGCAAACTCTAATTGCCCATTTTTAATGTAATTCTATAAAATATGTAAACATATAACGACGAGTTTGCGTGTATTTGTATACAAGCGCTGACTTGATTTCTAATTATTAAGTTTCAAAAAGATAGTGAAAGTAATCTGTGATTCGATTGCAATAACAAAAAAAAAAAAAACATGTCATAGGGATCTAACCAAAAAGCACTTATATTGACAACCCGTAAAAACTCATTATATTATTTTCTTCACGTTCTAAAAGTTGGCATGGTGGAAATATGTCTGAAATCGAAAAATTTATCATTCTGACCACGAAAAAGGTAAATTCCTTGTTAAAAAGCATTGGAAACCCGTTTTTAAATATTACGTGAGAATTTAAACCATATTACTGACAATTAATAAATAACGGCTGTCACAAAATATTTTTGAACGTAACTACTCATACCACAACATACCAAACTGTAAAACTATTCAGTTAAATATTAAAAACCGATTATTTTATATTCATCAACAATTATTGAAGTAATTGTAAATGTTTGAACACTTAATATCTCGTTTGATGAAAGAAATTATTAATTTTAAGAAGTTTTAATTATTATGGGAATCTGTAGGTATGCAATATTATTACATGGTGCTTGATCTCATTATTGTGATAATGTAATAAGACTACAATTTTAAATTAAGTACCCACCTAACTGTTTTCTATTAAACAGTATCATACTATAATAATTTTTATAAAATATAATATTTTATACGTTAAGAATAAAAAGAAGTTAAAAATTAAAATAAATGAATATAATAAATGAACATTTGTTCAATACTCAACTATAACTACTATTATTAAACAATACTTTTTATAAGTATAATTAGTAGCTACAGCGGTATGAGTGTATAGTTTGTATACAAAATATTATTCGTCTTGGATTAAAATATTTATGCTACAAATAGTTTACTAATTTATAAAATAAAATTAACATGTAACAATTATTATTCAGCTTTTATATTAGTAAATATTAATAATTAATTAATTCAATTGGATTTTAATTAATACATTTTAGTTCGAAAGTAATTTTGTAATACTTTCATTTGAATATCAAACTTTCCAAAAACTTCAGCAACAATAATACATTTGCATTTTTGAATTTTATACTTTCTGAAAAGCGTTTATTTCATTATTTGTATTCTATTATTCATATTCTAAAATATACCACGCAGATCACAATATAAACAACAACTACTGGTTGTTTTTGTTTGGAATTCTACTGTTCCACAGATTTTCATTCATTGTAATAACATGAAGACAACTAAAAAATGTTCGTTAACAACAAGAAATTAACAATGACGGGGACAAAGAAATACAATTTTTGCGCAACTTGAAACGCTGAACTCGGGGTATGGACCATATTTTGTTGGACATATTTCGAAATTTACGACAGTATCCTAAAACGATTTCCTGTCTTTCGACTTACTTTTCTACCGACCATTGAATTACCCAGACGATTTCTTTGAAAGGACCGTTTTAAACAAAAAAAAGTCATTATGTTTTAACTTCATCGATGCTATCAGAAAAGGTTAGTTTTTATACTTGTGCACAAAGTTATTCCAATTACCCACAGTCCAATGGTTCGTGATGGAACGCATCGCGGCCGCATCCGAACGGGGATTTCACGTGAACAAGGGGTCAGGTCAATCTGTTGGGGGGGGGGGGTGTATGGATTAAAATAACGAATGTCTTTCAGTTTTAAGTCCTTTCCCCGCCGGTTCTAACCACGGTAGAAAATACGCAAGTGTTTTCTAAGAAACTAAAATAATTAAATCGAATTAAATTCGACAGCGTTATAGGAAAATATACAACGCGAGTTCACAACAAGGATTTTAAGGATTTGGTACAATATTACATAAATGTGTGCACATTTTATTACCACGTCGCTCGGTACGAATTATTGAGGCTGCAAATATCGGCAAATATACAATGTGATTTTTTCGAAAAGTTTTACCACTGCACTACCGGCAAGTCGCAAGAGGACAAAATGGCTCGCACTCTGGTGCTGAACGGCCATAAATCTTCTTGACATATTTATTATGGACCTGATGTCTAAAGGGTTTCCTCTCGGCAATTTCGGGGGGAGAGGGGCATGTGGGTGGTGGTCGCCACCACCCACCACCATGTCTTTTTATACTAGTGGAAAAGGGTTACCTGTGCCCGTGTTTATAATCCGAAGTTCTATGATCGCCGTTGCTTATGTCGGCAACCGAGAAATTATGATTTTAGATATCCCCGTAGTTTGGATTTTCTATTCGAAACTGCAGTTCACATTAAGGAAATAACCGAGGACATTTTGAACTTTTATTTGTGCATGTTCATAAATCATACGCAGAGATCATAAAAAATATTGCTAGGGTTGAATATTTTTATCCGACCGCATGTTCCGTTGTTTTACTTGTCATTGGAAATGTCACTTACTAATGTTACTTTTATAATTTTATTATTTCAATAAAATGCACACCTATTATAATTCATTTAAATGAGTAAGTAGCAGGTAATCCTATAAAAAAACACGCTCAAACGCCGTCATATTGATGACAATTCAAGGATTTCTTTCTACATTTAAATTTCGAGCGGATAAAACGAATTCAATCTGAATAAGGACATGTAATTATAGTATCATCACCCTGACACAATAATGACATTTTGATATTTTATACCACTAAAAAAAATAACCAATTGTAATTCTTTTCAAATCTTGCAATTTAGGATTTCAATATTTTATATTATTATTATCGATGCTTTCACTTATACTATAGTTCACAGTGTACAGTTTGTTTATTGTTTTAAAATGAAAAAAAAATACTCATTATACTTTATCAAAATATATAATCAGTGTTGAGTAAGAGAACACAAAAGTTATTTCCTTAAAATAGTGTTTACTTTGAAAATACGTTTACTTTGATAAGAACCATTAGTGTACTTGTACAACGTATAGCATGAAAGTTTCTTTTCAAGTGTACCCATCTCCATCTTTAATTTTCACACAAACACAAACATTTTGTTTGAAGACTTTTATAATATTATTGAAGATTGATTTAGTTATTTGCTTGATAAGAGGTTACTCCTAACAAAAAACTAAAATTATATTGCCGAGTAACTATATTCTAATGAAATGTGGTCACTGGTCAGTGCTTGTAAGTTGTGTTTAGTACACATAATTTTCATTTTCATACAAGTGTATTCAATATCATAAAATATAGTACATCCATTTTTATTTTGAAAGTTATAATTGTGTGGATGATACTTCATTGTAATGATGACAATATTTTAATATTTTAGTGTTTCTTACCTACTAATTTACTAGGACAGTACTTGTACCTTGTGTTACGTCCTAATATCTTTAGAGATTGGATGACTGCTACTTAGTGATGTATTCATACTTGCGACATAAAAAAAAATTATTATTTGATAAAAACTCTACATTTATGTATTAGATACGGATCATAGTTTAATAAAAAAAAAAACAATAACTGTGGAAATAAAGTAAGGTACTTAACGCTGAAGTTCGATTTAACATTTGTCTACAATACATACCACGTATAGAATAAACTATAAATATAATAATATTATAACATTATAATATTATCATATAGATGAAGCTTAGTTAAAATTTTGCAAAAACCACTGTAGTTTATTTCGTTACATCGTCTATAAAACTGTTGGTTTTGTATTTGAATTGAGTAGTAATATTTTTGTATTTCTTAAAATAAAAAATATCCAATTTATATACAACTGTGTACAGTAAACATAATATTGTTAGACTATGGGGAAAAAAATATGTCAAAAATTGGCAATGCTTCTTGTGTGCGGTGAATGAAGATTGCTATCTAATGACGCAACTCCATGGGATGATTTATTTGATTTAAAATATAAGTTGAAACAATATAACTAATTATTGATACAATAGTATACTGCTTTAATTAAGTTAAATGTGAATATTAATACATCTATCTGTTATATATATATATAAAGTCTTATATAGTAAATACAGAAATTAGATCTCTATATCCTGCAGTTAAATTAACTGAATATAAGTCCGTAATATTATTTTGAATAAGCGGTCGCTAGACTTGCCATCAATCGTACTTATTGTATACAATGTCATATCTATGTGGGTACCTATACTTAATGAGTTAATAACCGACATATTTTGTACAATTATTAAATTACATTCGATTTAGAAAGGTTGTAAAAATGTGTTTCGGTGAAACATCAGGTGCTTATTGGTATGTCGTTATATATGGAGAATAATTCCATATCGGTTCAATGATTTAATTAAAATAGTGTTAACATAATACGTGCATGTTATTTAATTAAATATTTTATAAATACGTATTTTATAAGAGATTTTAATTTATTTTATTTAATTGACTTTTTTTTTTATTATTAAAATTGTTGGAAAACCGAGTAATGGTCAAAGGGAAAAATTAAAGTGGTTATATCCATTGCTATCAAATAAAGTTGATTGAAAACGTGGAAGAAAATGTACTTAATGCGAATACTGTCATAATGGCAAGGCTAAGTGAATTTGAGACACCCGTCACCATCGTTATTCGTTCAAGGACATGCGACTAAACCTTTAAATTTGAATACATGATCTGTGTGTAAATAATGTATTAGATTAAATTGAATTGAATATGTAAAAATAAATCAATGCACAGCCTAATTGCAACAAAAAAATAACCGTTAGTTCAACCCTCTTTAGCAGGTGCATATTTGGTAACAATAAACAAAAACAGTAAAAAGCAAATAATATTAATCGATATATTAATAATATCAGACACAATAAATCTATATTGGAGCTATGAGAATAGATAATGGTCAGTACCAAAACTAGCATGATTCTTGATCGGTATACAAAAGAGACATTTAATTTGGAAAATATAGGTATGTTATTAGACTTTTAATATTTACCATACCAAGGTAGATGTATGATCTCCAACAATAATAACAATTATAATCGTACCTAATGAGAAATTAGATCCGAATATTAGCACCAGACAGTTCGACAGAAGTATGACATATTATGAGGTTGTAGGGTTAGGTTGTAGGGTGAGTATTCAACAAAGTATCACAATGCACACGGAGAAATAAGATAGGTAGGTGTACTTCAAACGACGCGAAACGGTTAAAACAATTCAAACTACGATATTTGAGTATCAAGAACTGCGATCGAAATGTATTTGTGTATTTCTGCTTAAGAAATCATATTTCTGTTAAGAGCGTCATCAAACAGTCGCCGCCCCTATATTCGTTTGAACTTTGCTTTTTCATATAATACCAGTTACCTAGTACAACACAATGATATAGGACGTACCTACTATGATGTACCACCTTTTAGCGAAATTCCAAACGTCTACGTGTGAGCAATAAATTGTTAACATTTCGATGTTCAACGGCACCTGATGACACAACACTACAACGGTATAGTATTACCCGATGGACGGGATTTGCGAACTCTATTCAAACGTTTAAACAACATAATAACAACTCGAAGATTATACTAATTTGGCATTGAAACTCGTAGTATATCGTCTAGTTCTTATAGTTCGTCGTTCAATGTTTTCAATCACGTTGCCTAGGTCAACAAACTCCTCTAAATCTAAAACGACGACCCCATGCCAATAGTCTCCATAATATGAATGCATTATACATTTTACGATAACGGATAAACTGCAAACAATGGTATGAATGTTATGAGTAAATATTGAGTTAGGGAGAAAGGTTTTCATAATTTATGTAGGAAAAGAACCTACATTTATTATTTTATCTCACGTGACAGAATATTTACAACTACGGCAACAGATGACTTGGCCAATTGCGTATTGAGATAATTATGATACATCTCTGTCTTTGTCGCTATATACTTTAAGTAATAATTAAAAGGAAAAAAAATGAGTCTAACGGAAAAAACATCCCTTTTTATTCAATGATATTCTAATGAGAATACGATCATAAAAGAAAATACGTTGCCAAACTGTATGTTAAATTGTTCTAACCCCCCCCCCCTATTTCTACGCTTTAGCTCCATATACTTCTGTTTTAAACTTCTGAAATCGACTTCTTTTCTTATGAACTTAGTATAATCAAACTTGAGTAACAATAATAATATTTAGTGGAACTATCCTCTCCTCTTCCACACCCGTTGGATTTTGAAGAGATCCATCGCTTATTTTTAAATGTTCTTAAATATTATTATTTATTACATTGCAATGTCTTATTTTTTTGATGCAATAAACGTATATAATTATTATTAATAATATTCTTATTATTCAAAGAGACTGCTTCGGTTTTACCGATTTGAATAGTACATTAACACGAATGACGTCGATGGCAGAGATACGAAATACAATTAAATGACACATAATGAGCTCTGTTTTGTAAGAAACTCGACGATACAATATGCAATCAAAAAAATTATAATATATTCTATTATAAATGTTGAATTAGATTTTATTATTTATGATATGATTGACATTATTCACCAGGTATAGCAATATGTAGTCCCATTATATTATTATCAAAGTGCATCTCATTTTTGACAAACGTCAATTACTGTCCCAAAATATAAATATTACAATTTAATTAAAAGACTTACAATATAATCCATAAGTATATTTTAAATTATTTTTATTAGAATATTAGGCATACACTAAAATTAATGTAATATATTAAACATATACGTTTTCAAATTATTCTCACAACCAAACTGAATAATATTCAACGAACTGTTTAAAAAAATACAATCCACGCCATGTTTCTATTTTATTTGTATTGTCTATAATTTAAGGCATCGATTGCAAAAACAAACGGACAGTCGATAGAGGTATACTACAAAATCTACTTAATTCTTAAAAGATGTAATAATAAAGACTTACCTATAAAATTTAGTATTGAACCTCTCACAGTAGTACACATAATAGTCCTAGATTGCTCACTATTCGAATCCTCAAGAAAGTCATCCGCAAATGTTCTTAAACTATGGAAAATGCATTTGGGGAACACAACACTCACTTTATCTACCACTTTCTCAAAACCATAGCTATTGATATCAAAACGTAAAACAAGATAAGATGAGATAACTGCTTGAATATGTATGTATAACATTTTTTTTTTAAATGTAACCACTGTAATTTTACTAAGCAAATAACCATATTAAATCATGTAAATGTAAATATAATTGTAGGATAATGGCATAGTTGTTGAAGCCTTTATAGGTTAGGTTAGGTTAAGTTAGGTTAGGTTATATCCAAAAAAAAAATATTATTCACTTATTAATTATTATGTGAGTGTTATACCCACTTAACGTATTAAAATTGGATAAATTTATTTTCATTTCAACAATCTGATATTATATTTACTAAGTTGTCATAGAAAATAGAATTTTTATAATTTTATAGTGTTTTATGTTATTATTATTTACATTGTACGAGTAATGTATTTCCTTTTAGTAAAATATTTCGATTATCTTTGCAGTCGACTCGCAGTATTTATTTTATTATGTTTATACAGTACCTATGTGACCTATATAATATACCCGATGTACATATGTATACGCGACATCGTTCCAGAACTACAGTAATAGTGAAGTCCCTTAAAAATAAATTGACTTTCTTGGCGTTAGGAACATAATAATATGAAGCCATTATCTTGCTTATAAATTAAAACGCGTGCGGCAGTTTAGTAATAACATAAGTTTCGAACGATTTCGAACTATAATCGTATTAACAACTATACAGGAACCGTCTTTGTTGTTGCGGGTAATACGAATTGTAAATTGTAATTAAAAATTGAAACAATACGCACATAGTATTGGGTATTATGGGTGTGATTATTTGATTTTCTAACGCGTAGTTCGCTATTGGTGAACGATAACGAATAATAGTCTCCTCCCTGCCATTATGATATTATTACAACAGCCCCTGCGTAAATTATAGCTATGATATTGTTCAAAACATTCATTTTCGAAACTGAAAACAATACGCAACCGTTTCTTCTGAACTGAACCTACCTATATACGTAAGCATGACGAAAGAATATTATGTTTCGCGGTATAAGAACTTGTACACGTTGTTTATGGTTTTACCTGGACGAAAGTTATTAAAATCGACGGTGAACAAAACTATTACTATACAATTATTGTAAGTATAAAAAAGAAATAATCTAATAAATTCCGTTACACTGATTATACTGATGCGATTTAAGTAGTTTTGTTTTTATTATATATTATTATTATTTTTTTTTTGTAGGTACACGTGGAAGTACTCGTGCATTATTATATCTCTACAAATATTTAAAAAAAAAAGGAAATAATAAAACAAATTTAAACACAGTTTATCATGTAAAAAATAAAACAAATATATTTTTTAATTTTATTTTTTAAATTGTGTTCATAAAAAAAAACATGCCGTTGCCGTTTCCACACATTTTGGTTTTGCACGGATAATAGTATGCCTTTGTAAAAATCCATTAGCACTACTACCGTCATATATCATAAGGTATAAATGCATTGAACTCATAATAAAAAATAAAAATGATCATTATTAAAACTATTATAATTAACTGAAATCAGACGTCAGTGAGTGGCATGAGATTTTCTTTCGGACAGTTATGGGGAGGGTTATGCTGGTATTGATAGAAGATCTCCTTTGATCAATTAATTTAAAAACTAAATGAGTAAATGTACATGAATATGAATTGATAAACTGTAATACTAAATATTTATATTTATTTTATTACTCGCTATATGCGTTAATGCCAAAAAAACAACGATTTCAAAGGTGTAATCATTATTTTTTATAAGTCGTATAAAACATTTCCCTTCGCAGCTCGTACTTATTTTGAAGTAAGTAACACAAATACAACGCAGAGATGATGGTGGTGACGTAGAGAAAATCGCCCCTATTGCCAAGTGCAAATCGACCGCAATATCCGATTGCTGGAGGAAAGTTCAGGGGGTATGATTCCAGCACAGAGAAGGAAAAATGTCTCAACCATCGGGTGCTCCTTCGGCATAACCACATTTACCTCCGAAAAAATAGTGGGGTCCAGAACAACACGAATTCTTGGCTTCAGTAGGGACTTGTCTCGGATGAGAAAATATTTGGAGAGTCAAGAGGGATCTAATGGAATACAATATAAATACGGAAGAGCAATAGCTATTAGCATATAGGGATATATGTGAAAACAGGTGTGTGTTTAAGTAATGGCCTTCAAACCCGGAGAACAAAAATATTATAGCTGTACACATGACACATCCAATATAATATTATGTTTGTAATTTCAGTAACACAAAAGTGCGTGGTACAGATATCGCCGGTACATCGGTTTCGATAATCAACTCACAGCAGTTTCAACCGACAAAAATAAAATAAATAATTTCAATGAAAAAATACCAGGACTACTAAGCCCCTCATCAAAAGCACAGTTAACCGAACGTCAATGGTGGAATTGTTTTTATATTTCTAAAATAGTGAGTTCGATGTTAACATAAAATTATATGAAAAATACACGGTGATTTAAATGTTTTCCAAAAAACATACACTAAACAAAGATTAAAATTAATTTTTTTTTCTCTTTTTTCAAATAACAATTGGGTTTATTTTTATTTCCATTATATATATTGACAATAATCAACTTCACCTAATAATATATTATAAAACATTTGAAATTGCCTATAAATCATTCATCGTATTTATATTTGTAATCATTGCAATATGTACATCAAATTAGAATGAGCTCAGAGGCTTAAATACTGATTATGTTATGTACTAAACTACACACATATAATATGTAATAATAATATTAATGTTTTCAACAGAATACTTTAAATTTAAACGTGACCAGTAATTATATTAATAGATATTATCAGTAGTCACTTTTAAGTTTCTAATTTACTTAAATTATTATATTATTTTTCTACTGTTTTCCTTTTGATTAACACTGTTAATCATTATAATTTATATCCAATCTCGCCTATTATTATACACATATTATAATGCATGTATTGGGATTTTAGCCCGTTTAAAATAACAATAAATAAATAGATAACTATTGTATGAAATGTTTACAAATTATTATATTACAGTAATCAAAAAGTCTCAAACGAGTGAAGTACCGAGTGAAATTGAATATATCATTATGTCATAACTCATAATATATCATTAAATAGATAATTTCTGAATATTCTTCATTTTTATAATTTTTTTAGGGATACATTTTAAGTAATTATTTTTTTTCTTAATATTTAAGAAAATTAATTTATAATGAACATCAGACCATCACATTTAAAAATAGAGATCCAAAAGTCAATATTGTTCGACTCGTCTCTTCAACTATAGAAATATATTTTTCAAACAGTTGAATAGTTTGAAATAATATTTATAACAAGGCATGTTTATTAACTACCTTAAAGGGTATGTAACGGTGATTTTAAAAAAAAAATATGATTTTAGGACAAAGCATATAAATTGAATTTCTATAATTAGTCGCGCATCACAGATGTAAAAAACATGGCTTATTTGCTTATATCCAATTGAGAACTACATATTTTTTGACCTTTAAAAATACTCCGTTTTATTTTATTCATTTCCTTAACATTTCGTATCTGGTATCATAATTTATGCAATTTATCACGTCCCCACGTTTTACTAGTTATTTACTACAAATTACTACAATATTTAAAAATCCTATCGACTTGACCAATTTAAAATGGCTTAGAATATACAGCAACCCCTATTGTACCAGACGGAATTTGTTTGAAAATTATTTCTCTCTAATATCTCGTTGTCATAAGTAATTAAGACTTATATTTTGTTTTAAGTAGATTCATTTCATGCTAACCATTATCCTGATCCTGCCACTCAACGTAAGACCTCGTCCATCTTACTTCATCCTGCGGTATTCCCTTAAGTTGTTATTACATTCAAATACTCCCCGATATGCCAACCAACGTTGAAATATTAAGTCAACATTTTATTGTTTCTCCTCGAATCGCTTTTAATTTTGTTGTATATCGAAAATCTGATTTTTCATTAAAAATTCGGTATTAGTATATATTACGTTTAATATTTACTTAATGCCTCATTTGCAATTTGTTTGTATTAATTATTACAAAATGTATTGTCAATTCTGTGAATACATACAACACGTTCTTCTTCAATATTGTTCTATTATTTCATCCATAATAATATGCCACTCATTGCTTACCTGTAAAATAAAAATACAATAATTATTAGTGGTAATAATAATTACAAACATAATAATCTAATACAATATAATAATATATATTTAGCCATTGGTGCTTAAAAGTAATTTAAAACCATATATTGTGATATCCTTTCAATACATTGTATTGCGTATTGATAATTTAACATAATAATTTAATATGAATGTCACTGAATTGTTATTCACATAAATATCTAACTTTATTTATAAATAAAACACTCAGTTTCACGAAACCAACTCAGTGCACACTGCACGATTTTGACGAAACTATTCCGTTTTTTCTTACCAAAAAAAGGATGACATTTTTCGGTGTCTCGTATATTTTAAATTTTTCATACGTATTGTCGATAAAAAAAATATATTACGATGGTCACAAGGCTCCAGATAGATACACGATAGTAGATAAGGTAAAATACATAGGTGCACCGAATATAATATGTTTTATAAAAATAATTATTTTAATATAATCTTTGATCTTGTTCTAATGAACTCAAAATGTATTATGAATTTATTTTATTAAATAAAATCAACAAATATGCAGTCGGCTCTAAGCACGTATTTTATATTAAAATATTTTAAATCAGAAGATTAAATTACGGTACCTAAATGATTATTATCAATGTACACAGTACATATTTGCTTAAAATGTAAATTTTAGATTCTGAGCAGAGCGCAATGAATGTATTGATTTTATAATGATGTGTGCGGGTGAGCTTTTAGTTCTTTTTTTATGTCATAAGACACGTCTTTTCTATAGTAAAAAAAAATGTCTCGACCGTCAAACATCGAGGGTGGTTTCTAGTAGAAAATTGGACCTAGTAGGTACGTTGGATAGTAAAAAGTAATTTCTCTGAATTTTTCTAAACAGTCGGAAAAAAACTAATTAAGGAAACAAGTACACTTATGAAAAAATAATTTTCGACATAATCGATATTAGTATTTTCATAGCATATGGTACCTATAATATTTTCCAAATATTTTGATTATATTTCCGCTATTCTCATTTATCACCACTATAACGACAAACTTATTCCTACCATTCTGCGGAATATCTGTTTATTGACTTATAATAATAATATTTCAATAACAGCTAGTATAATATTACAATAACGATTTATTACTGTATACAAATATATATGTAATTTGTTTTTGACAATAATGCGTTTAAGCCTATCGTATAATACCAATACTAAAATGAATTACTTACATAAAATAATATATTATATGATGAAATAATGTTTTTAGAAATATAAAACCGTTTCTCATTGAATCTCAAAATCTTTATTTATCGTACTCAATGATTTCTCATTGAATTTATTTAATATACGTATCACATCCATTACAATTTATACTGACCTATTCAACGACGAATCACACTCGACAAATACTAAACAGCGGAGCGACTTCTCCGGTTTTGTAATATTTAACACTCTTGCATATGATTGGTTTGAAATCAGATTATTAAAAACCAATTTAAAGCGCCATTATATTAATATTATGTTTATTTTTATCAACCTGTATAAAAAAAAAATAAATAAACCAACGCTGATCCCGATGGGACTTTATTCTATAACGATTAGTTTTCGATTACATAATATCTTATTCCATCGTGATGGGCGATCGTGTAGTTTCGTAAAATTATGTTCCTTCAGTTTAATGAGGTCTTGAAGCAGCCACACTGAGCCAAAGCAAATAGATGAGGTTTAATGACACCAATATATAGATCGTCTAACGTCGTTCAAAATTAAAAGTTATGCAACTATGACAAAATATATTTTTATCTACAAAATCCCAGTCTTATTATTTTCCAATATAAAAAATAATAGTAATAATATTTATAGAATCATCATCGGTTACAAAGTAGGTACAGATTATACAACATTCAATGAAAATAAATTTCAAACAAAAAAAAAAACAAATAATAGGTACTATGATGAAGCTGTCAGAAAAAGCAAGCTTGTGAAACGTGGTAGCAGCGAGTTAAAAAAAACAGTTATACATTATTTTATTTCATTTCATTTTATTTTACAATATCAATTAAACATAATTTTAAACAATACTAAACATAGATGCAAAATTAAATATTAAATAATTACTAAATGCCAAGTACAGTATAACTTATAAAATAAAACTTAATTCATAAATTATTTAAATATAAATTATTTACATAATTTAAAAATGTTTTTTTTTTCATTGTAAAAAGCATATATACCTACATCAAGATTTAATCATCTTAAAAGACATGTACACATAAAAGACATATGTACATGAAATATTTTTTTCACCAAACAATTTCTTATTAACCGGTGTATTAAGGTTTACTCAATGCTTTAATCTTGTGTGATGGTGATGTTTAGATTTATAAGCATCAACATTTTTATCAAAACAATATTAAAGAACATTTAAATGTTTACATCAATACATAAATCCGCAACATGATAACTATATACATATATGGTTAGGTCAAAAATTGATTTATAGATGCAAATGAGAAATTTAAAACCACAACTACTAGTAAATTGATGATATTATTTGTTTACGGTTTTTTTTTTAAAGAACTTCGAAATACGCGTACCATTGCGTAACTATAGGTATACTTATACTTGCCCTGTCTATTTTTTCATACTAGTTGGCAGTGTAGCGAGTTAAATAAGTTTTATTGACTTTAAAGTTTAATCTCATTACCGAACCAAACATCAAATAGCACTTAATCGTTTAAAAGAAACTTTACATCCTGTAACTTATGTTCCTACCCCGCTACTAAAATTGCTCTGGGGTTAGGACTGTAACGAATAATAGAGCGTATTAACATATAATTAATATAAATCGTTGTGGTCTGTCTATGTAATTAAATGAAATTGTATTTAAATGTACAACTAAAACAGTTGTCCGCAGCAGAAAATATACAATAATCGATACAGTCTCGTAACTACCGATTGTTTATGTTTTTAGAAGAGTGTGGCTTTATGTTACAAATCATCAGCAACCTGGTGCATTGTACAGGTCAACAAATGCATATTTGAATACAACTGTAATATTATGGTTCGGGTTTGAATGCAGGTCACAATTTCATCTATAACTATCTTATACAAAGAATTATATATGATTCTTTTTTAATAAATTACCTTAGTTTTTAAGTAACTTTTGTAATGTTTTAGTTTTAAATTCCATAATACGTACAAACTCTCTGGAGCTATTGCATTCATCATATTCAGCTAATTAAAATTTAATTTTAAATTAGGCACACGGCGAGTAATGAGTGTAATTTAATAAATTAGATATAATACATTTCAATTATAAACTGAGTAGGTATACACGTTACGGATAGAATAACCTGCAGAGTTTAAAACAAATTTAAATGTGATCGAGTGAATTGATAAATGACCCGTCTTTGGGTAAAAACTAAAATTGATGGGAACACATAATTTTGACATTCGTACACATATCATATTATAATATGTCTACATTTGTTGAACGTAATTTTAAACTATTTTATACGATCTGTTCAATTTAGTTTTTCGATATTTCAGATTCCTACCTAATCATTATATCGGACGGATATCAAAAAAATCAAAATAATATCACAAATATGAAACATACAAAGTACTTACCTACTTGTAAATCTCAATGCCGAGGAAACAAAAGTAAATGCATATCATTATATTTGATGTGTAATTCAAAATGTTATAGTTCATCGTCTGTTGAAGTGGATAATTTATTTTTTATACATATTATGTTATATAAATTATATTAGAGAAAAGTTTTTTGCAGTGACATACATTGAGAAATGACCGACTTTAGCTTTTCCCTGTATCATAAATATTAGTATAAAGTAGTTACCGGGACGAATATTTCATCTCAAATTGCCATATTAGTTTCCTAAATTCACGATTTTATAGTATCACGAAACGCATCGCATATTTCAATCGTATATTTCAGTGATCAATAACTACCTACTGAATGTTGGCTATTTTTTTAAATATTTTTTTTCCAGACAGTTTGATTTTGTTAAAACCTAAGCACACCAAACAGTATTATAATTAATTTATCCAAACTAAACACAACAATCTTACGCGTAGCCATCATGAATAAACTAACACTGTTGGGCTTTTTGCCATTTAGTGTTTGAGTAAATATTATTTTATACGGTCACATCTTAACAGTTAACCTTAACGTATATTTGTTCAATCCATCCAATTAGACCCGACTCGGAGTCAAAGGGCTGGAAACTAAATTTACAATTTCGAAACATGTTATCGCTTTGTGACAAGTTAAAAGTCACCCTGCAACATTTACTTGTGTTATACGCCGCTACGTCAATCCAGAGGTGGATTTAAGGTGTTTTTTTTTTTTTTTTGTTTTTTTTTTTTTTTTATTTATATTATACGTTTTCATATTTTATATTCTATACCTACTGAGAATCATCTAAGAGTTTTGAGTTTATTTTTTACGCAGCACGCAGCACACTNAACTAAATTTACAATTTCGAAACATGTTATCGCTTTGTGACAAGTTAAAAGTCACCCTGCAACATTTACTTGTGTTATACGCCGCTACGTCAATCCAGAGGTGGATTTAAGTTTTTTTTTTTTTTTTTTTTTTTTTTTTTTTTTTGACGAATAAGGCAATTACCCGGCCATCTACGATTTTTGTTTTTTCACGTGTGACATGAAAAAGCATTGAGTTTATTTTTTACGCAGCACGCAGCACACTTTGATGTATAACGTAAGTCGAATAAAAAATAAACCGAACAACAACTGAAACTACCGGATACCAAATAGCAAGTTAAGAGACGTTTAAAGATAATACAATTCCCATTTTCCATAATTTGGGGCGCTGCTGTATTGAACCCACGACTCTGCACGACCTCGCCCCCACGAATAACACTACGCCAGACAGAATAACTACAAACTTATATGGCGACTATAAATAATAAATAATCGTTGTCGGTGGTCAGTGGCAAACCGTTTAATTAGCAAGAATGCGTTGAACGATGCGGGATCTTAATATAAAGCGTAACGTACAATACACATTATTTTCATGGTAATAATAAATTACAAATAGGCAATTGTTGTAATATTTTTATTATTTATTCAACAAGTTAAAATAGTGTGATAGTTGTTCGCAAAATCGGCAACTGTGGTGAAACGTTAGATAAACATTTTAAGTTTAGAAAAAAGGATGTTTTAGAGAAAAAAAAGTCAATGTTACTCTAAGAATACGGCCACTGATCAACGAAAAATAGTGATCATAATACACATTATTAAAACATTAGGGTTTAAAACATAGCGAGTCAATATTTTGGATATAATAATATGACGTGTCCAAAATACTGCAACGTCAACATTGCAAGACATTGAACACTTGCGGACATTACAGCATTTGTGCAGGTGTAATATTCTTAAAATGAAATACAAATTAACGACACGCGCGAACGAATGTTCATAAACCATAAATAATATTTCCGAAACGAATTTCTACATGAAAAGTCACACAATCCGTCACGGGAAGTTTTCAATTTTCGATAAACAAATATTTTTATTTAATAAACTTGCTTGTAAATATATTTTTCTTTCCGTCTCATTTCGTTACACGACTCAATACTGGTGCATATTATATTCGTATCAAATGTAATTCATACTTGTATCTAGTTAGGTAGGTATTCCGTTTTTGTTCATTCATTTTTTTAAGTGTGTGCTCTGAGTAAATAATCGAGTAAAATAATATTTCCAACTATTTGGATTTGACATTTCAAACAAAGTGGTTATTGGACCAGTAAGTTATCGAAAGTCTAGAAAACAATGGGCATCAAGAAGAAGAACTTTCATTAAAATATTGTGTGCTATCATTTTTTCATACGGTTGAATCGATACGATTTTTTTTATTTTTTTTTTTTGATAATGAATAGAGGACGGCGAAAATGTTGAAATTTACGACACCGGCCGTGGGTGGAAGGGCGGCGGTTCTTTTTTAATTATTTATAGCCAACGTTCGATAGGGAACAATGAAATAAATTGCGATAACACATGCAAACCGGATGCTACTGTAAATGGATGGAATTCATTTTCCTAATAAAAGTCCTGTACCACATACAAATAATGAACAAGCGACAATGAAATGCGAATATTTTTTAAAAAGTTATAATAGTTTTCAATTTTTTTTTTTTAACGTAATAGATAATATCATTGGAATTTAGTTTATCAAAAACATATTATATTACTTTAATCACAACACACATAACTAGAAATTGAAAAACACGGGACTTGATAATCGTAAAAAATTATTAGTTATTAATCTTTTCCTTTTTTTTTTACTTTTTTTTTTATTAAACAAAAAGCCTCGATTGGCTGTGACCATTGGCTAGTTTTTTACATGATTATATGTTCTTAAATAATTTTAATTAAATTGTACAGTTCAATGTGTTTCATAAATACAATTATATTTTTGATGGATTCTTCGTCAGGGCCCATTGCGTCGTGAAGGTATTCCGGCATATTGTGTTTTTGTCGGGCCTCTTTCGTGTCTCTTTTTTTTTCACTTTTATAATATTATATAATGTCATGATTGCATATTGTATCATATTATTAGAAAATTTTTCCAAACAAAACAAATAATGTCAAAATATTAGTAAACAATATTATTCTGTAGGGATTCCTTAATTTCACCTCTATTTATATTCTACCCTTCACTCACCGAGGCTAATCAAGGACCGATTGCGGTGATAACGTGCGTGATATTTGTACGCAACTTACTGTTCCCTACGATGTAATACTATGTACTTTGTTACTTCTTAATTAGTTATTAGAACCACTGAATTTCTCTCAACCGCCAGATCAGTTTCAGCAAGTTGTTGGTCATTTGCTGACTTTACATTAATAATTATGTCATCGGTTTGTAATTTTGAATATTATGCTCGTGAAGTGATCCGTAGATTCATACTGAATATTTAATTTATCTTTCTGTCTCTGAAACTTGTTTGACCACAAACCCCATCGCTATATGAGCCACGCAGATCATTGAATATTGTATCAACCCCTCTCAGGCCTACACAAATCTTTTCAGCTGTCAGCGGGCACCTCTCTACATCGATTATACAGGCATCGAAATGACATTTCTCAGTCAAACATTTTTGTCACAGAACGAAACAAGATTTTCTTCGTTATTCAACCGTTAATACTAGCAACTTGTAAAATTTCTACTAATATTATATTTCATTAGTTGCAGCTTGATTGCATAACATTAGTCTAATTCAGACTGTTTTCATTGATTCGGACTTGCTATTCTATCGTAAAAAATTCCTTCACGAGGTTGTTGAGTTGGATATCCTATAGTTACTCTTCGTAGAAGAAAAATGCACCAATATTACCTTCATAATTTCTTGAGTAAGATTAAACGTGTTTTCTCGCATATTAAATACAATAATAAGATATACGTAATAACACAGTATAAGAAATATGATCAACCACAAACCGTGTTTCGTCCTAGTTCGCGCATGTGCATTATCTTGTGTTTTTGTGGATACTGCATAGGATTAAATATACCAATACGGGCGATGTCGCCTTGTATTTATTGTTGGTTCATTTGATACAAAAACTTCGCAGTAAAATATTGTAGATTTAATTGCTCATTGAGTTTTTTTCATGATTATTTTTTTCTGTCTAAGTAATTCACTATAGTCTCTGAGTTACAACAATTTTATTTTAATGTGCTTCTCCTAAAATATAAACTGAAACGTTGCCCCCGTACTCATTTTTAATAGTTTTTATGTTATTATCTTTTCAGTTCCCTCCGTATCTTTTATCGCCTTTCTTTCCATTAGTTTATCAACTCTTTATGGCTAGTTTTTGTTTATTTGCTGCGCTTTGTCCATTACAACTGGTAAGCAATATTTTTCAGAGATGGCTCCATATGTTGTACTGCTCTTCTGAAATGTATTTATATATTTTTCATGATAAAAATCCATCCAATTTTAATATTAAGAAAAAATATGTAATTACATTTTAAATAGTTTATTCTAAATCAGAGGTTCTCCAACTGTGATGTCGATGTATTTCAGTTTTAGCGTACTACAGTTCAAGGGCAAATCGGCATCGGTGTACCTATCGCTTTTTGAACTAATTTTATACCGAGTTGGGCTGATTGCCCGAGGCGGATTGAATATAGCACTTGGTATATTTTCAAACGTGGTTCAAACAACTCTATGAACTTTTCTGATATCTTTAAAAACAATCACTGAAACTTGGGTCAAAAACGGTAGAGTAGTTTTTGAGTCTATAAGCTACAACCAAACATGATTTTCGTGGTACATTCAAAAAACAAACAATAAATTAAATGTTATTTTCTTTCGTTTTAAAAAATAACACTCTGGAATTAACAGTTAACACAATGCATACTAAAAATAAAATATTTCAATTTTTACGACATTAGTTATAATAAATCAGATTTGACCATCATTTGTATTAATTGCAATAACATAGGTACCTATTACATGCCTACCAAAGTGTACAAAACAATTGCAGTTTTTGATCAATTTGCTTGAAAATTATTCCTGACTAAAGGACATTATAATAAATTCCATTGTCGGTAATTTCGAAAACGAACACACTGGAAAGAAGCGTATTTATTATTCATTTTATTTGTTCGTATTTTATTAACACTGTTTAAATTACTTTTTTTCGAAAAGTGAAGAAGATTACTAATACATGGAATAATAAACAAAAATAACCAAGTTAAATACAGTTTACGACTCCTTTAGGGTAACGCAAAAAAAAAAAATTACGGGATGTCTTGGTATAGTTAAGGTATATAAATTTGTTTTAAAAAATATTGTGCTAGCTTAATTTAAATGTTCGCGGTATGAAATTCAATGCACAATTCATAATACACTTAAGGTTGTCGGAACTGACGTATTTTTACTTTTAAAAACAAAACCTTGTCTCAAAGAAGAAAACTCTCAAGCCTCGTTAAACATTCATATATTGTTAATTCGTATTTATTAAAAAATGTATGCTGATCGTATTGGATTCCAATTTAAAACACTAAACCTCCAGAAGTCGTGGTAAATGTCTAAATTTGAAAATTGTTATGTATTATAAAATGTATTTTTCTGGAATTAGTTAACTGGTGACTAAAGTACGCTGAATAGATTTTCCTCTTTCAAATAAAAAAAAAATTATAGGCATTGTGTAATTATTGCATTCAATAGTAATAGGAGGTATAATTTAACACAATGAATGCATAACAAATTAAAAATTAAAATTAATTACATTGTGTTGTATACAATTTATTCACTTATATTATAACTTATAGTGTTAGTTTGATAAATTATTTAAACAAATAGAACTTAATTCCGAGATGCTGGGAAAATGCACACACGACACAAATGTAGCCAAATTGCCTATCCTAGACGCCGAGTGACGACATTTTTACTATTGAAATAAATAGATAAAAAATAATTTTGAAAAAAACTACACATTATTTGATACTTTATTGTTTTAAATTTAATCCCCAGTAAGTTGTCATTCACAAAAAAGAAATGCTTGCACTCGGATCATGGAACATATTGATATAATTATGGTACAATGATATATTACAATGATAATATTATCAAACCGTAAAAATTAATCAGAAGCTAGATTAATTAATTAATCAATTTGTATCAAATATTGGGAAACTTTTCAAACATTTTTTTAACATACCATATAATAATAAACTATAAAATAACAAACTTCTAAATAGATAAGTAAAACATAAGTGGTAAGTCATAACAAATAAAAATAATCCCTGAAGATGCTGCCAAAAAAAAATAATAATAATAATACTCATTAGTTAATAAGTTGATGCAAAGTGATTAATACTATGTACCTATTATGTTCTAAGGCCATACTTGCAGTTTCAGAATAAGGAAAGTTTCTAAAATAATCATGATGTATGGCCGTATGGGAGGAACCCAAGATAGCGTATTTAGAGGTATTTACCGGGTTTAATACTTCAATGACGATCTTGCTAATGGAACACTATCAGGAATATTAACTTCACTTTTTCTTATATATCTCATAAAATTAACGACTTTGATTTCTTTGAAGTTGGTCTTGCAGTATAATGTATGACGCTGGTACTTTACTTTATACTTTACTTTTTAATTTTAACCCATACAACTTTGGATATTAGAAAGGTTTTACCGCGAATGTTTATCTTTCGATTCACAAATGGTGAATATTTTCCTTTATACGATTTTTCAAAGTCTATTACATAATCGAAGTTCATAGGGTGCACATGAATAGGATTTCGAACACGTGCTATTTTGACAAATGGTTGCAAGTTATTTGGTATTCCCCTTGACAGTAAAACAAATTATTTTTAATTTCTTTCTACAACTGAATGTGCATTATCCATTTCGAGATGAATATAATCTCTCAGTGAGAATGTAAGGTTTTCGTCCATACATTATATACCTACTTGGATATTGTTTCTCGTAATTAAATGTAAAATACTATGATACTGTAAAGTTCCTACTGTGGCCCATACGATTTATTATCTATCCATATAACAATTTCTTTCGTGTTTTCAGGCATTTATTCTTCTTTCTAATCCAGAAGTACTGTTACAATTTCATTGGCCCCGAGGGCACTTTTAGTTTCATCTCGCGTAAAATCAGAAGACTAGTTGTTTGTGCTGTGTGCGATTTTATACTTAGGACCCATAATATTGCCTCAAACAAAAAGATTGAAAGACATTAGTGCACATAAATTGAAGAAATAATTTTAAACAACTCTTAGGTAATGCGTATTTTTACTCAATGGTAATTGATTCACAATCACAAACAACGTAAACTATAACCATATTATTTTCTAATTGTATTTTAATATCATTAATTTAACTATAATATATAACTGTACCTGCTATTCGATCGCAACCACTAACCATAAAAGACATATACGTGTCACAGTTTCCACGTGTAATATTGTAACCACCGTTATTAATTTTCAAAATAAATAGTAACCTGCTGATATTTCAATAAAAAAAATAATTATAACAACGTATGTGAAGATGCACCAGTTCCATTAAAAAAACTCACAACAAATATTAAAATACGTTTAAAATAATATCATTTAAAGCACGCTATATACATTTTATTTTCACTCGCTTAGTCACTTATTCGTTGTTGACAAAATTACATTTCTTTGAATCGTTGAAGTATTATACTACATAAAAGCCAGATTATATTATATTTCAATTCTATATGTTCAATAATATAGAGTGGATCATAAACGATGCAACTGAAGTTTAAAGTTTAACACTTAAGGTTCTATGACGTGAAACAAATAATCAAAGTAATATTATACAAACGTATCTGACTGCTCTAAACACATGGTGTGATTACTTTTGTCAAATCAATGTTAAGCAATTTGGAATTTAATAATTTATTTAAAAATAATAATTAATCTCTTATAAATTACTGTTGTAATTTCCACTTTTATAATTATTGTGTCATACAACCATTTATATCATAACATAATTAATTTTTTTTCATTATGTTACAAACTTATAACATTTATCATATGACACAAAGAATGCTTTAAGTTTAGTACGATCTCTTTTTGTATATATAGCAACCTAGGTTTTTCTAAAGCATCTAAAATCAATTTATATTTTTTTTTAATATTTAAACAACGATAGTATACGTAAAATCAATGTTCTTACAATTTGAAGTAGTGAATTGAAATCTAACCGGCTCAACATTATTTTTTTAATCTTTTATTTTATTGTTAATAGGATTTGCTTAATACCGAAACATACCACTGTGTGACCACCGGCGGTCATAAGGCCTATGGTATTTTAATGAATTTGTGGTAGGTGGTTGGCCACACAACATTATGTATTAGCCCGAGTTGCTACAAAGCTGACACACTTCTATACACATTTAATACGATTTGATTTTTTTAGCATAGAGAAATTTCTCAATTACAAAAGTATAATATTTGGTTGGATTAGACAATTCTGTAAGGCTTAAAAAAATGTTTTAAACTGATGTGTCTGAGTCTATTTTTTTAAAAATAACTAACGATTAAAAATTGATCGACTTAATGATAAAAAGAAACAATTTAAAGCGGAGACTATATTAACTTAATTAACTATTGTTAATAAATAGAATACTAGATAATAACGACAAATTCGTATTCATCTGAATTTATGAATGTCATTTTTTAAATCATCGCTTCATTAAAATTTTTTTTTTTACAGAACTCACGATTAAAATATAATATTTAAAAAAAATGTAGGAATTAATTATATTGCGCGTGACCGCCGGTATCTAAATGGCATACTATGAATAAAGCTGACTAAGCTGACATAATCAAAACGCCGAGACCGCAAGCCCACTGCCAGGAAATAGTTTATAAATACAATATTGTTATTTTTCGTGAGACAAAAATGGAAACATAGGTTTATAGGAATGATTCGTTTCTGTTGAATGGTACTTTAGGTATAAACAATAAGTGATAACATATTTTTAAGAAATACAAATTTATAGATATTTTTTTAAGGACAAAAATACATAATCAAATTACCACCGACTGTCACAAGGTGGCCTACATACCCAATTAATATTTTATAAGAATTCATAAATCCAATTTGAAAATGTAATTTTTAATTAAATAAAATAATATTAATTGGTTAAAGGTATTGTAAAAGTGAATCAGAAATAAATAACATTAATTTTCTGAAGTAAATAAAGTATAGTATTCAATTTGCATAAAATTTAATCTTAACAGTTAACATGCACTTCATTGAAAAAACAAAGTTTTTAATTATTTATTTTCTTCCGTGCGACCATGATTCCAGCACACAATGATTACTAAACAAAGAAAATTAATTTGTAATATAAGTTTATAACTAACGATTATCATCAAAGATGAATATCGCAGGGTCGAAATAATGGCTGTTTATCTCCTCTCGGCTTATAGTTTGCATTTTATTTCATTTTATTAGTTTGCATTCGAATTTTTTTCTGTGTAATACTTATTAATGTTCTTTTGAATATAATAATAATGATATATTATACTACACGCTCAAAACTAAAACTTTATCCAATATGTGTCATATGTCAACTTTCGTATTAATATGTATCTTCTCTGTGTACAGCATTAATACCGTGTACCAGCCGTAAGAAAACAAAGCAGTCATATAAAAATCAAAGGCGCATAAAATGTAAGCTCTCGTAAAATACATTTCACAAAAAAAAATGTGAACATTGCCCATATACACGAAAATGTAAACGAAAGTGATGAATCAATAAGGATAAGAGAACGTTACATGGATATTGAAACTATTGTATAATATTACAGTGATATATATGTACGGACACGTTTACAAGGAATCTTATACGATTTTTATACTACCCATGTTTTTTATTACGTAATCGATTTTACATAAAAAAAAAAAGAAAATAATGGCACTTAAAATAGATAGATATTTTAGACTTTTTGAATATTTTACAATACACTGACCGTCTCACACACAAGTCTGTAACTTTATATATTCATTCAATCCAACCCGTTACCTGCAGGGGTGCTCCTTTATTGTTTTTCTTATCTAAACAACAATTTACCAAATTATCATAATGATGATGAACGTTTTTAATTATTTTATAATTACCAAATTTATTTATAATATATGATTTTACTATGGTAGCACATTCAGATGGATTAAATTTTGTTTGGTTTGAATTATTTATTCGTATCATTACTTTCCTAATTCCTGTTATTAAGAATAATACAATTACTTATTTAGCCTTTTAATGAAGAGAATACTGAATAAGTTAAATATTACATTGGTAATTGACAAGATAACAGAAATATTTATCACTATTATATTCAATATAATATAAAGGAAGAGTATAATAACAATGTAATGTATTTTTACACAGCTGGTTATTAAAATATAACCGAAATACTGTTTTAACATTATATAAACTAGCGACCGTTTGGCTAAGAAAAAACAGTTATAACAATTGTCTTCAAAACAACTAGAAATAAATTAAAACGTAATTATATTATTTTTATTCGTAATATAATAATGTTTAATTCTATGATTTATTTATTTACCCTTTTGTAACACTGTATTGTTTCCTTATATTTATGGTTTTATTCCAAAAATGATTAATCACAAAACGTGAACATTGAACTTTAGAAAACCATCAAAAAATTTAAAAAAATCTATGATGGAGTATGATTTGAACAAAACATTTCACTAAATTTAACTAAAAATTTATTTTAAAAAAAAATCTCACATTTTATTAAGTAATTTAAATTATGATGTTAATAGTACAAGATTAGTAGCTTGGATCTATATTTTTTTTTAAATACAATTACTGTGCAAGATTCCCGGAAAATAGTTCAACTAGTATTATCTAAAATTGTATTAATACAAGTTTAGATTTTTGTGGTAATAAATATAAGGATAATTTAGTTACAGGGCAATCGTGTTGTTATTTACAATGAAATGAAGGAAAGGAGTTAATTTTTAAATCGGGTAGAATAAATTTTTTATAGCTTTGCGTACTAATTGGATATTAATCATAATTTGTCAATAAGCATTCGGCGGAAATACTTGCAAAAAGTGTACACAAATTGGTAAATAATAATTTAATAGTCTGACTAAGTATTTTAAACTACAAATCATTCTATCTCTTAAATCTCAATCCACTTTAAAATTTATTTTTCGATTTTATAACATTTTACACACAGGTGACACTTCATACAGTGAAAAAGTGCATATTATATTATAAACTTACTAAATCGGGGCTTTTACATGTTCTTTTTCAGTTTTTAATCTTTAATAACACAATAAATATTTTTTGTTATGTATTATTGATTTTCTACAAGATTTGTATGATTCCATCTTTTTCATTAAAAATAATGTACACACTCAGCTATCAATAATATTTAGCTGTACTACATTTTAACAGTTCGTGTAAGTTTGCAATTTTTAGTTGATCTTTTACGCAATAACTAGCACCTGTTTAATAAAAATGAAATTGGTCATAAATTTGTGCTTCCAATAATTGGTAAGTCTTTGACTTTCAACACTTTTTAGATATTTAAATATTGTATAAATTACTTGATTTCAACTTATCTCATATTAAACTTCCGAGTTCTGAGTATGTTTTTGTCATACTTTAAGTGGGAAGTGATTCTCAAACTATACTCCGTGGAACCCTAGCGAGAGTAGTCTATATATAGTGGCCCATTCAAATGAAATCAACTTCTACGTCTTAACTTTATTTGTATTTATCGTAATGATTTTTTTTTTTTTAGATAGACGTTTACGATATTTGGGGCTTTGTAGATGGTTTTTAAAGAAGCCTAGAGAAACAAAAACATTTGAAAACCGCTATTCCTATAAATTGTTTATCGATATAAACACAGATTTCTCACCTGCAGAGTGCACAAAATGATTTTAACGACAAACTACAGGTACGCTAAAAACTATACCGATACTATCACTCAAAATATGTTAAAAATGCCATGATGGAGCCTATATACGACTTTTATACGTATACAGTAATTAAGGCTATACTAATAACGAAAGACAAATGAATTTTCCAGTTGTAGGTGTTAGCTGCGGGTATCTTTATATTGTTCAAGAGACGTTAAACGCGGAGGACAAACATGTTTCCAATACAACTGCGAGATAAATGCCCACAAAATGAATGTTTATTTTTTTTTTTGTATTCCGATGACGTGACGACCCGGTTTTTCACGTGTCGCATCATCGTGCGTGGCAGCGGTCTAGTCATATTTTTTTTTTTTTTATCCAATTTCTTACCACTCTCCGATCCCCATTCTACTCATCCCGGAGACGTCCCGATCGCTGAAGGTTTCATTCATATTTAAATTATCGTATTATAACTATGCGAGCATGTATACATTGTGAGCAACCCTCGAGTGTTGAATGCATCGGAAATGGGAAAATGTCTATAAATCCCGTTTTCAATATCGTCCTCCACCCGTCCGCCATCTACACTGCGCGCCATCCCCCCCCCCGCCAAACCGCTCCAGTTCATACCCGGACAAACGTCGTGTCGGACTATACACAGTACACACTATCCCCGAGAACCTATTTCGGGGACGAGAAGATCCCCCGGCAAAACGCTAAATCGTACACTCTGCACACGCGCGCACCGCATAGTAATAATAATGTCACAAATATATCGCAGCGCCATACCGGGATTGAAATCGCCCTGAAATATTGCCCTATTAAGAAAATTAGATTTAGATTTTTTTTTTGTTATAAAAAAATACACATCGCAATTTGGTAAGTGTTTTAGTACCTATGTACTGATCTACCGCATTGGTTACACAACCGTTTAGTATTTTTGGTCAAATTAAAAACTATAAGACGTTGTCCGTACGTAGGTAATGTAGATAATCGTCCTAGTGGGTCACATACTACTCATAAACTCGATTTTTGCTCGGTAGGTCACATATACCAAACGAATACCTGAAATTTAGTTAGAAGTATATAAGGGCACGTATATAATATAATACACAATCGTACTGTCATGTAATTCGATAATGTTAACAAAAAAATATTATTTACGTTTGTGATGCGGTTTTGGCCGCGTTTCTCGCCACGACAAACGTTTTATTTTTTATTTTTTCATTCTTACGAATTTGAAAAGGTTTGAAATGAGATAATGTAGTTACGTAAAAAAAAAAAAAGGTTTCCTGGTAACTGTAATAATAATGTCATCTTATCATAATGCTGTCATCTTGTTATTCAAGATACACATACACACCCACTTTGATATTCGTAAATCTGGAGTACATTATAATATATTCACAAATAATATTATTAGCGTGTATACTATATATATATATATATATTGGCTAACATTTTATAAGCCATGATCTTATAGCAATATTCTAAAGATGAATATTATATAATTTTATTATTATTTTTAAATAACTTTTAGCCAGAAATAATATTCTATTATAACGTCAATATCGTGTTTAAATATTATTATATACTTTCGTGTTTAAATATTGTGTTGTGTTTAGTATTGTATCAAGTACTTTATTTAAAAGTTTAAACTTTACTTCTCATTGATGATCGAAACAAATTAATACCTGTATGCAAATTACAGTCGTGATAGATAAACAGTAAAAATGATCTATTGTACAGTATTACAATGTACAAAACGTATTACTGCCTATTAATATAGTGTAAGTCATAAAAACGTAAAATTATCTTAAAAACTGTTTTTGTAAATATACAAAGCTAAAGTACATTCGACAAGAAAAATATAAACAGCAACACATAAATAAAAAATATTGATATTACCAGTCATTATATAGTTGTACATTATTATATTATTACCGCAGCGTAAGTAGTTCTTAACTTCTAAATAAACATGTTTTCGGCAAAAATTAAATATCTGCACGTGCTTTTTTAAACCTAATTTATTCTAACGATAACACTTTTCCATAGTAAGTGCATTTAAATCATAATTTGTATTTAATAATAAATATAAGGGCAATATCACAACGGAATATAATAAATGAGCTTACTAGTATTTATATTTTAATTGTAGATAACAATAAAAGTAATTTATTTCAGTTTAAAATTATACATAATATTCGCTTTGAAATATTATAGTTAAATTAATAAAACTAATAAAATGTATAAAATACAGATATAGTTTTTGTTATTTTTCGCCACCTCAAACCTTTGTCTGTTTTCTGAAGACTTGTATACAAAAATCATTAATTATCGTATCACAGACTGTTTTCGTAAAATATTCAAAACTAATGATATGAATATAAATGTATTGTAATTAATTGCTTGATCGACGATAGTAAAATGAATTTATTCCGGTAGTCACACACGGCTTTTGTCCGAAACTAATGGTTAAGAGAGATATTGATGCCTTGGTTTAAAATCAAATATATAATAACAATGAAATTCACTTGATGAATTTTGAATACAATATTTAAATTTTTCAAAAAACATAAAATGACAACAGCGCTTCATTAATTTAAATCATCTAATAAAATATAATATTTCACGAATAAAACACACAGACACAGTCAACAATAAAATGTATTTGTACACCTGTAATCGTTTTTCGATAATTATTATTTATAGATTGATCGTTTTTTTTTTCAAGAGTACCTACCTAATGATATTTATTTTTTTGATAAAAATATTGCAATTTAATAATCATAGATTTCTAGAAAGGAAACGTCAATTATAAAACATTGGCTATATCGAAATTTCTTACAGGATGCAATGAACTATAGAGAGTTGGTACAAAATGGATGACGTCAAAACTGTGAAACAAAAGTATCAAAACATAAAAAGTATTTGATGATTAGGAATTTTTATTGAACATTTTTCAAACTAAATTGTTTAGCTATAAAAATATTAGTTAATTATAATTGTATTGCAATAAATACATATATACATATATACATTTGAAAATAACAAAACGAAAATATATTGATGTTATGATACTTATCAAATTTTTACATTTTGTGTTATATACTTTGATGGAATCTTCATAATGTTTTACTTTCTTAAGTTTCACTTAAGCCTATAAGTTTACTTAACGTTAGATGATCTAATGATTCTTTAATTATATTTAACTAGGTTAATTTGGTAAAATTCTAACTAATCATCAATTTGTAAGCTCGACAAAACGACAACTCGATACACAACTCTGGTCTTCGGGTGTCAATCGGCGCTTACCTCTCAAGTTAAATTCACAATCTATGGCCGGCGTTCATCCACTTGATATAGAAAGACTTTAATTATCATTATACTAAGAATTAAGACTCGCTACAGATTGTTAAAGACCAGATGGTACACATCTGAATTAACTGATAACTCGAACCACCTCAAGGATAGTTGAATTATTGTATCAAATAATACGCCAATGGTAAGGAATTTGGCACGAGTGATAAAATATATCAGTGATCCGTAGGTAATAATCAATAATTTCTCATAAAAACTGTTTTTCTCTATTAGTGGTGATACTGTTTTTAGGGAGGTTTTGATTTGTTCACATTTTTGAGAATTACTTGGCTTGAATAGGAAGTGCACAGTCGGGTTTTACATATTCTGTGCTACTACCTTTACACCACTTTATCTCCAAAGAATACACCAATAAATTACTTCAAGAAAACCAATTATTAGACATCACTTCCGATATACTTCCGATTTCCCCTACTATCGAATCCACATAGATGAACTCTATTGACAATAGTCATTTTATTTGCAGAACTGCAGAAGTAATGTCTTTATTCTCGATAACTGATTTGATTACATTTCCTAACACAATTCGTTGAACAATAAACATGAATAAATTATTAAGGTACATTAACATGTCTGTCGAGTACTTAATAATTGATGGTCTGATTTTTATTTTTGTTATCGGATTATAGGTTGGTAAATACCAAAAATGTATGTATTAACTCGAGATAAAATTTTAATAATTTATAACAAATATGGGAGGCAATATATTGTATAAAAAAAATATTACTTTTACAATTATTATTACACATATAATTGGTAATACATTTGTGCCAATATTACTTTTTTATAACATTTTGAAAGCTGTTAACTAATTTTTGTAATAAATTTTACTTATATTATATACTTGTGCATAAAATATATAAACTGATAAATGATAATCTGTATAAAAACATAATTTATCATACCGTAATATGTATATTTTGATTTCATGACATGTTTCTATTTTTTGAAACAAATATAAAGGTTATGTATAAATTATTGATAACGAAAAAACAATTTTAATATAAAATAAAAAACATACAATAGGACACAATAAACAATATAATGTCATAATAATAACTATAACTAACACAATATCTACCTGTATAAATTGTTAAAGCGCTTAATTAGTGAAAAAGTTTTTTGTTTTTTTTTTTTAATTGGTCTTTATTTCGCTTCGACGACTTGGCCATTAGTGCTACATATAATATATTTTCATTATTAAAATTGCATATTTATATTGTTGAAATATCGTACATATGAATGGAAAATAAAAATATAAAAAACAGACTGATAAAGTTTTAACAAAACATAGTGTTGAGTAATATAGAAATATCTATATATATATATATATTATTACGGAATTTAATTAACAGTAAGTATACATGTTTAGGCTGTTTAATATGCTATAAGTAGGTGTTTAATATTACATTACACTTCTATATTACCTGTTAAGCTTAATAAATTTTAGGCAAGTCTCTTTAAATTTGATAGTAAAATTGTATTAAAATAAATTTCCAAGGGATCGGTTAACTTAACAAATAGAAAAGACTAAAGGGTTACAAGGAAATTAAGTCGTAAGATTAATATTAATGATTAACAATGCTACAAAATGAAAAATGTCTTTTTAAAACATGATATTATGATTAAGATGTAATGATCAAAGAAACGACGAGCAACAGGTAATCGCGTGTATAGTCTCATGTGGGAGTGTATAAGACGTATTGTCGCCCTTTGAATTTGAGATTGCTGTCGAGTACATTTAGCTTTATCGTATTTTGTAAAAGTGTGTAAGTGAAATTACAACGTATTATTATAATATTATTTAACATTTACATTTTAAATTTATCAAGTTATATTATGCGTTTAAATCAATAATTAGTAAAGAAGACAACACTTTTCTGATAAAATTTACGTTGATATGTTTACGATTCGTTATGAATTCTGTAGTAGGTATGAATAGTTATAGAATAAACGCATAACAAAATAAACACACATACAACACGCTATAATTATTTCAGTCCGAGCAATAACAATAATTCGTCGTACAAAATAAATCGTGTCAAGTTTTTGAAAATTGTTCACTAGGTACCTGCAGCCTACCTACCTAACTAACCTAACGTTTTAATATCATAATATCCCCGGACGTGCTTTTCTGATGTGGTTGCCGCGCCGGTGGTAACTTTTACGTTTATAAAATAAAAAAAATAAACTTTATTTTCGCCGTGACCATCATAAATTACGACCAACCCCAAAAACACCTGGAGGCCACAGTGCCTGACGTGCAATGCTTTGCAGCTATACTCGCGCCGACAGGGTTTTGACCCAATTGACCCGCCTAAAACGTTCGGTTGAGGTGTCGTGAACGGTTTTCCCAAATGTCCGGTACGTGCCTCCGATTTGCCCACCGCATATATATATTTCGTCTAAATGCATAGAAGTATATTGACATTTCATTCCCAAAACAAACCATCCTCTCGCACCGTACCTACGTCCTATATATATTATAATATATTACATGGATTTCCGTGCACCATCGTGGCAATTCATATTTTAAATGTCTAACAAAATTATCATTTAAATCTATAACGCATATTATACAAAATGGAAAAAAAACCTATTCACTACGCTCGACAGTATTTTTTTTCACGTATAAATTATGTATAAGTAGTTATGAATATTATCTGTATAAATATTGGTTTATTGCCTTCGGGTATTGAATACGTGACAAAATATAAGGGTATGCACTGTTAAATATTATTCCGATTTGCTAAAAAAAAATGGCCAATCCATTCATAATCTGTACACAACAATTAGTTTAGTATGTGAGATACAATACAATGATCTTATGGTCAACGAGTGTTTCTTTATATTATAATTTCATCGCTTAAAATCAATCAAGTAAATGTATGTATAATTACAATAATTTATATAGTTTTGGATAGTTCTGAGCACCGTGCATCGTCATGCTGGCAATTTATATTTATTTAACTTCTATCAAAATTATACAAAATGGAAAAAAATAGTATTCTCGACGTTTGCCTATATTTTTATTTCATCACGTATAAATTATGTAAAGTTATAAATATTATCTGCATAAACATTGGTTTATTACAGGTATTTAATAAGTGACAAAATATAAGGTTAGGCACTGTTAAATATCATACCGTTTTCGAAAAAAAAATGGTCAATCCGTATATAATTTGTACACTACAAGTATCGTGGTCTACGAGTGTTATTATTATAATTTCATTGTTTAAAATCATTAAAGTAAATCATCTATGGTAAACTACTGTTTTGATGTCTACATTACATAGTCCGTCCTTACACCTCTTTGGTCGAGATGTCTGACTAAAATATAAAATATTCCCAAGACACCGCTCACTAAGTCATGCCACTAAATATTTGAGCATTACAATCATCAGCGCACTGTTAGTTTTGATATAATATGGCGTATAACATTTTAAACGTATAATGTAGTCATATAATATTCGTAATGGGTGCGTTTAATGATTTAACAAAAATACGTGTTTCATAAAATGGACACAACACACGGCGACTTAAAATAAATAATTTAAAACTTTAAGTTGAGCAAGGCGGTTTTATAAATATGATTAAGTGTGTACCTACTTGCCAAAATTAAGAACTGGCCGTGTATCAACAAACATTTTACGAGAGTAAAATATATTCCAACACATTCAGTATTAACAATAATGGAAATGCGAGAGATGAGAACTTTTGATAAAATTTAATATAGTATAAAAAAACGATGGAGGTATAGTTGATGTCTATATATTATTTTTTCTTACTTTTTTATTTATTTTTTTTTTTTCTATACGACGAAGTGAGTAAGCAAATATCGTCTTTTTAGTCGTATAGAGCCTTTAAGATAAATGTGAAAAATATCACCAAGTTCACATAATCGGAAAATGTGTTGAATTGTTACAGCATATTTTCTCATTTCGTATTCCTGCGACGTAGGAAATTTATTTTTTTTTAATATCTTAAGTTTTGCACACGATGATATTATATAGTTATGGTGATGCGATAATTTGATTTACATTATTTTTATTGAAGAGAATAGAGGGAAACAGAATAAATTATCTAAAATAAATATAACTGGAATGAAGTATCCTTAATTACTTTTACACTCACTTAGTCTGCAGATATCCGAAAGCTCTCGGTGCAAACCGATAACTCTTTGAGTTAACCGATTCAAAGGAAGGATGTAAATCAAAATGTATCTATCTACAATATTGTGAACAAGGAAATACAGAGAGTTGTATAAAATGAAAAACTTTAAAAGTATTTTAACCAAAAATAAATTATATAAAAGATGAATTATTGAAAAGCTGTCTGTAATAAACTGTGTAGTGGTCTTAAAAAATTAAGTACAAATTATAAACTACTGAAAAATTGAATATTGTAACTAGCAAAAAATGCACAACTTAACATCGTCGTTATATGTTTTAATAATATACGCGTGCATTATACAATATTATTAAAAAATATATAGGTACAAGCAATAAATTACATTTTTTTTATTTTGTGATAATATTATTGTAGTATAGTTAAGCTGGTTACTTGAATTATTATTTTTTTTTTTTGCATTAAGAGTTACCGTTCCGCATAGTTGCAGTAGTCATTCAGTTAAAATGATGTACGAGTGAAGAATATGTACCTATATCATAATAATATAATGTAGGTAGGTGTATCTATGTATGTACCATTTTACATAAACGTGTTTGTAAGACTGCAAAGTAAATTAAATATAGTTGATGGATTGTTTTACCCCAAATCTTATGTCGACTGATAAAGACGTCGTGTCTTATAACTTATAAGATGATACACACAAAAAATCATTAAAATCGCCAAAAAACATATTATTTGACCAGTGCAGACGATGGATTAATATAAAATTATACACATTGCATTCGATAATACATTATTATTATCATGTCGAAATAATATCCAACTGTAACGGATATTATTTTATATTGAACTATGCCGTCGGTAACAATTTATCCGTACGTACCTGGACAATAATAATTAGTAAAAATAAGTTGGACAATGTGCACAACATATACGTTGTAAATGTAGACTATATTGCGTGGCGTCTGTGGTAGGTATAACTATGTTTATTTATTTAATCGTAATGGATTCGACCGAGTACCGATTATTAACGAAACCACGGTAGTATAATATAATAGCGTCGGGTCAAGCCGGCCGCTGCGATTCACAAAAACACGCGATGATCGTGACAATCGAGCGACACAGCGCGTCTGTTCCGGATTTATATTATTATTATTATCGTTCGGTGCACCTACCGTAATGTGTTTTATAATAATATTACACGTACATTGTGTCGTGTGCACGCGACACGACATTTGTACGTTGTCCGACCTACATAATACGCTAACCCGCGGTGTGCAGAGGCGGCGCGGGCAGTCCTCTCCCGCGGGACGGTGTCCGAGCGAGTGTAGCAATAATATAATAGATGGTCCCGGCGGGATCGAGTCCGAAAAACCGAACGCCAGCGGAAACCCGTCGGTCCGGGATCTTGCCGGTTATATGTAGGTGACGTGGTTGCTGCACGGCTGCACTATACCGCGGTACACGCGGTGTGCGACGAGTCGGCCGGAACGGGTTGCGAATTTTCGATGGGGGGAGGAGGGAGTGCGATCGGGACTACCCTCTCCGGACCGGGGTGCACGCGCCAAACGACACGTTTCTCCGTCTGGCCGGCGCACGCGGAATAAGTATTTACCTACACTCAACTATACACTCGATATTGTACCACCATCATGGTAGATTTAATAACACTTTATAGATGGTCCGCTGCAGCCAGTGCAATCTCGTTTATCGCTCATTGTTTTAACGTTAGACATGAGGGGTGGGAAACAAGTATCTACTAGCTGCCTATCACCTATAAAGTGCCGCTGGTGAGTCAAATCCGACACAACATCATATGTTAATATTAATATTATACATCAAAATATATCCAAATAATAATATTATTGCACGGGCGTTGCGGTATGTATAGTGTTATTTCAATAATCTATGATTGTACTCCACAGTGGTTTTCTAGTATTTGGAGAGAAATAACCATTTCTTAAAAAAAATCGTACGATCGTTTTAAACATAGGTACCTATAATTGTAAATGGCATCGTTAGATACTCTACCACAGTGGCGTCCCCCATCAATTTATTTGACCAAATATTTTTTTCACACAACACCCAAGCCATGATTTTACAATTTCGCCGGTTTTGACGAAATAAGAAAATTATTATTTAAATCTCAAAACACACTGCTGTCTACTAGAAATATAAATAATAATTTTTGTACTTGAATGTTACTCGGCTCAATTTCAACGATTTCCGTTTATTGTTAATACACATTTATAAAAACTGTTTCTATAAAATAGTAATTTATTCGACTGTTAGATATATTTTACTGATATTCCTGATGTGTCGTATGACATTATGAGTGCTACTGTGCATTATGATTGTGTATTTAATATCGGCGATCGCTATAATACTATAATAATTGAAGTACTAGTTTGAACACGATTTTGATTTAAAACCCCATTTGATTTTAACATTTGAACATTTATACTACCTACTCGGCGGCATATTTGGATATGTGTGTTATAATAGTGAGGTAAAATAAACTATTTTGTAATAATAATAACATAGTGTTGTTGGTGCTATACATTTGATCGATGACTGCAACTGGCGGTATGTTATCTCAGCATTGCACCAATGCCACAGTTAATATGTCCCACTCATCAATAGGTATACAATATTTTTATGGCCTGTGGATAATACTGGGTCCAGTATGCTCAAATATCTAAACCATTTACTTGATTAAAATATCGTCCAAATATAAAATTATCAAACCTGCGTGGGAATCAACGAAATTTCTCTACTCTTAATAGGTATTTCTACTAATTATATACCTACTCATAACCACGATTATAAGATTATTATAAGATATTTTTAAAAGGATACCACACTGGCGTGTGTTGTCTCCGTCTTACATGTGCGTAACATAATATCAAATTTAAGCTCAGCAGTAATTCCGTTACTTTAAAAATTAGAGTGAATCTACCTACTGTGACGCTTGATGGTAAGAACATTATCAGTGTTCTTATGTTGGTTTTTAAGCAAGTTATGCGTATATGATATAGCGTAAAATAAAAATGCTCACTTAAAAATTGAACTAAGACCGACATAGGAAAATACATAATGTACTTACCATCGAGTTTCATAATAGGTTGGTTCGCTCAAATTTTCAAACCAACTCAATTAAACGTGATCTGCTGAGCGTAAATTTGCTAAACATGCGGGCGTTCTCTTAGCCGTGCACATAACCGAAGTATCATGACAACCCCATCTTCACTTCAGTCAACTAAATAACATTGTATTTTTCTTCTCACGCTCCATATCTCCAATATTTTATTGTCTCCCATTATTTTCTTGAAGAATACAAAAATATATGAATCTTTAACGTCGTCAACAATAACGTATAGGATTTAAGTCAAATGTCAATATATTCTTCAGAAAAAAAAGACTATATCTAGTTGTTTAAGAGTATCAAACGTTTCTACGGACTACTCTTTATGTAATTTTAATTTAACATAAAAAAAAACAAAACAGTACATCGATAATTTTTCAAACAAATCTATTCACTTTATTTTCTAGTAAGTATATTTTTGTAAGTTTAAAATGCTGAAAACATTGTTTTAAACTTTTACAAATTTAGTAAATACAATAAAAACTTATTTTAATCAACGTTCGGGTTTAAATTACCTTCAAATACCACACTTGGCTAGAATACAGCCCCTTGTGTGAATATGGAAGATGTGTGAAGAATTTAACCAGAAAGTTTATCTGGGTGGAAAAGAACAGTTTCCTTGAAATAACTTTTCCCAGATATATAATTTATAGCACTTACAATAGAAAGGTAGGCACTCAAAATTGCACACTTTGATGAATTGGCTTTACAACAAATTAACCTAACCAATAATAATTACCAACATAAAATTGAAAATTTACAACTTTGGTTTACCACCGAAAACAATATTATAAATTATAATTTTTTAACTAAAATGAAAAAAAAATATTTGTGTGCAATAAGAAGTGTATTAATTTTAGATTTAGAGAAAAATTATGAATATATTGATTTTACATTGATGTATGTATGTGTGTTTTTTTTTCTATAAACAATGTCGATAAAAAAATTTTCTTTTGTCGAGAATTTTGGAAACTATATACGATAAATTCTTCATAAGTTGATAATTGATATAACATATGGCAATTGAAAAATATCTAAAAACCGTGATCACAATATTTTCTATAAATATTTAAGACTAAGATTTTAACATTTTCATATCATTTTGATGTTTAAAATGTTAAATATATATAGTTAAAGATTGAAAATTTAATACTCAATTCCTCATAATTAGTTCATACTGTAACAAAAACACATTTTTTATCGACATTTTAAGGTTAAATTTGGACAAAATTAGATATTTAAACAAAAAATAACAGTTATAGTTATAGTTACAAATATTATTTGTGGGTAATACTTGAAACGTATACTATTATATTGTACACACAATTTTCAAAATGTAAAGTCGTCGGCAAAAATCAATTTAACCTACCGAATTACTAACAGTTAAATTAATTAATTCGATAGCAATAAAAGTGAATACATCATAACATATACTTAGTAAGATAGTGTGACAGACCTGATCTTTGCCCAATATCGTTTTTCATATTCAATGATTTATCGATAAATTAAAATTTAACACACACATTACAGTGACTTATTACTCAATGCTGATGAGGTATACTCAACAGCAACTGCACAGCAAATTAGTTACCTTTTTTCTCCCTCTTTACTTCATAATAAAATATGATTCAACGATTGCCATGTTCACATACCTACAATGAAAAAAACGTGTTACAGTAGTCCTGCTTTTCAGCTGTTAAATATCAATAATAGATAAATGTGTTTTTCTTTACAAAAAGTTTATATAAAAGTTAGTGTGTCACATATTGTAGCGAGTGTGTAAAATGTAGGCCATACGTACTTGTAAGTATTTGAAAAACGATTGTTTAATAATATCTTTGTATTATTGTATTACAATGTTTAACACTAAACAATAATATGCCCAGCAGAATGGGCTGCCACTTCCTCAACAAAAATTAAAAGATCGTGAATTATCCGAAACAAATTCCTGAGAATAACACTTAAACCCCATGCGAACAAACGGCTGCGCAATGACACAGAATTTCCTTACCTATCAACAACATGGAAAATAAACTAACATAAACACTTCAACAATAACCTAAACAAAACTGAAGGAGCTCTCTATCATAAGATCGTCTTAAAAACATCTAAACCCAGGCTAAGATCATACTACATAGGACTTCCTAGGAGACCAACAGAACAACTCACGAAAAAGTCACTTCTTTGTTTATATTTGCGTTCATTTGTTTTAATTGTAAATTTATAACTAAGTAAAAACATTTGAAAAATACCTATACTGGCTATACTGAATCGGTTAGTCAACTAAAAAAATAAATAAAAAATAAAAAACAATGCTTAAAATATTTATGTACTTATTTCTAATATACTTATTGGGTCCAAGATACTGGAACGTCTATTATTTTAGACATACATTTCTAACCCACCTACAGCCTCGATTCAATGTACCGAGCGAACAAGAAAATACATATAATATTGTACAGACATTATGAACACGAATATTAGCTTTTAACGTAGAAGCGTTATTGACTTGTTGTGGGTCAACAATCCACTACGTTATCGATATTTTATACCTATTCGAATTATCCAGTGAATATTTTCAACAATAGATAGAAGTACTCGTAGGATCACATTTTTTTTTTTTACCAACAATGAAGTATATTCCAAAGAAAAAAAAACGCAATTATGACCGTTTAAGATTTTTACACGACATAATTATAATAAATCCTAAAGGTAATAACGTTCATACAGTTTTCAGATTTGATGTAAGTAGGTACGTGCGATAAATACACGTATACTACGTACCAATGCCAAATCAGAATTTATGACTCGAGGATGATAGACTGTCATAGATTACGATTCATTCAATTAAAGTGTTTAAAAAAATAATAAGAATTTCACAGGTTCTTATTGTGATTATTTTTAATTAAATACAGCCAACAGTATAATAAGCGATTAGTGAGCCCATCTCCAGCATTTTCTCGAGGACAATGAAGTACCGACAAATGCGGACTGTAAGAGATTTTTACAACGGATATAAGTTGACATTTCTACGTAGTATATAATATATATATATATAAACATGCATTGCTTAATGACATCCGCAGTTGTGAATTTTTAACTACCACTACAAGAAATGTACCAGCTTTATTATCACTGCAGTTATATATTATATTGTTTTTATTATTATTTAATCTATACATAGACACACACATAAATACCTATAGTTGAAAGTAATTGAAAATACCTACAATATTGTAAAAGATTAATATTTGTCAATTTTTCTAGCGTTGAAGTCTACAAACTTTGAATATTATTTTAATAAATAAAATGACTAATATTTACAATATTCAAATAAATGCAAGACACCCTAGTCTGCCATTTTCACACTCACACACACTCACTATTTTTGTCAACCCGGTTTCATAGAACAGAATATTTAATAACTTTAATGTTTCCCTATATGCCACGTGCATATTTCGTTATTAAATAATTAAAAAAATTAATTCCTTTAAAATGTTTTATAAATAAAAATATAGCATAGTCATATTATACGAGTATAGGTCGAGAATTATATAGAATGTTATTGATCATAAATACAATTTAAATGATCTTTGAGTATATTTAAAAATTCCGAAAATCAGAATTTGAATAAATTCATTATTAGAAGAAAAAATGGGGATAAGCAAGCTTGGTGAATCACCATGTATATAATATCGAAAAAAAAATTATCTTATACTAACATTCAGTTCAGATGACCATATCAGGAAAACTTTAGGAAATATAATATTTTTTTTATAACTATACTTGGTTTATTTCAATTATCAGTTTTCCTTAGCACAGATTTTCCTAACGATTTTTTTAACACTACGAGACATAATCATTTCCGTATGAGAACAATTTTAGGAAAAAAGAAATAGTAATTATGTGCCTACCGACTACTTTATTGTTTTTTCTTCAAATAAGACGAAAATAATTGTTAAACCTATTGATATTAGAAATAATGATATAACTTTTGATTCATTAGTTCATCAACTCCAGAATATCAGAACAAACAAGTTCTTACTTCTTAACAGCAGAAAGCAGCAGCAGTAGTATTATCGTATAGGTATCAAATGTATATTAATATTTATATGTGTGTGCGTTAACATTGTTTTGCTAAAATAAAAAACTTTTATTACCAAAGTGAGTTTCGTCGGTTTTTTCGTTCATTGTACATTATATATTTTCTTTGCTGTTTTTCACGGTTGTCTCGAAAAATAATAGGGATTTTACAGTTTCAGTAGCCTCAATGCCTCAATGCACAATTCATATATTGAATTCTATATCCTAGCTATACATGAATAAATTGGATAAAAGGTTTTCAAAAATATTATACATACATATTTAATATTTATTATATATTAGTATACTTGTACGTGGTAAATAATATTATGTATATTATGTAATATAATATGTGTTTTTGTCTATACAAGTGAAACTGATAAAAGACAATAATCTGGCATATGTATAATTTAAAATAACGCAGTAAACGTGTTTACAATGTGTAATAATAGCTTTGCAGTTGTGTGTACTCTTTATACTTACATCACTCATTGTAATCATTTTTGAATACTATAGGTACCTAATTCAGTTGCTATGTTGTGGACAAATTTAATGAATTACGTATTTGATTTTATGGTGTGTTTGAAAAATTAAATAATAATAAGCCTACAATATTTCAATAAACATAAGGTATGCAATTTATTGACATTAAATTTATTTTTAGGTCAGTTTAAGTTTGTGTATACCTATAATAATAACTATCCGTATAATATATAATATATTTATTATATTAACTACATGTCTATATAAATATATATTTATGTTACGGTGTACAAAGGAACTTAATAACCGTAGCTTTTAAACCTCGAGGATTTAAAATTGTTTTAATGCATGACGACCCGGTTCTTATAGGATCAAGGTTCCATTATTTTATCTATTTATCTGAGAAACTATAAAATTATTTTAACAAAAGTTCAAAATCGGTTTTTACGCTACGGCTACCTCAAATTTTGTGTGGATATTTTAGTACCATCATTCTATCTACATTACAGTTTTTGAAACTTTCAACTATTAATAACGTACCACTAACCACTTTTCTTAAGCACTAATTTAAGTAAAAATTCAACTTAACTAATATTTCTTGGTTATATAAACTATTCGGTACAAAATTAACCAGCAGATAATTTAAATTTAAGATTCGTGTACATTTTTGTAAATCCAAAATAATACAATATTATGTTTCATTAAATTACCAAAACTAATTTGAACCATTAATAAACATTGAGACAAATTTTTACAACTCAGACAGCGAATAATTGATGAGAAAATTGTTTTAATAAATGTGGTTTTCAACAAACATTATATTTTATTTGGTACATTTATTTATTTGAGTGATGGTGAAACATAAAAATTAATTACACACCTTACAAAATCTAACTTTAACGCAAACTTAAACAAATTGTTTCACAAAATTATTATCATCAAAAATGTTTGCATAAGTATGTGTAAAACATTAACTATAGAAAATTCGTCAAATAAATAGATAGGTACATAATATTATGATGTAATGTAATATAATATATTATTAGTAGGTAGTTAATTGAAGGAAATTACAATGCTAAAACTTAAAAAAGATTTTTGGTCAGATACTATATCATGGTATTAAATAACAATTATTATTTGTCTGTGTCGTATGACGTATATTATTTACTAATATACTATAAGCAAATACTAGTCATTACTCATTGTTGACAACATGAAATAATTGAATAATAGTGAAATACCAAATTGTATTGTCATTATTAACCCATTTAAATAGTATTAACATTAAAATCATTGTAAACAACAAACATCAATAATTCAACCCCATCGCTTAAATGTCTAAGTTTCAGCGTTCACTTTTTAGCATCTTAAAATATGATCTTTTGGGCATAATATTAGCGTAGTATATATTATTTTGTTTTTTCATTTATTTTTATTAATTAGTCAAATAGAAAAATGCTGTGAGTGCAAAGTTTTAGATGTCTGTGCGTGTTATTTCCAATGAGCATTTAATATTAATCGTACATAATAATATTATGTTATTAAGAGACACATACGAATAAGCGTCTTAGTGTTTATACCAGACCGTTATTAGGAGATATAATTATGAAACCATATGCAATAGGTAGCAACAATCAAACGTTAAAAATCTTCAAACTCGGTGGGTCGGTGCCTTGCGGGCTGATAACTGTGCAAAATCTGTGTAAGCTAAATTTTATTTTACAAAAGACAACTTAAGAAAATTGTAAATAATATGTCTGATAATTTATTGGACAGTGTGTTTCAGTGTGGTATTAGGACTCGGGGCGCTTCTATAATTTTTCCGGAAAATAACACGTTACATCAGCGCCACAGATTGAAATAATTGTATGTTCATTTCATTACAGACAGTTCGACGCATTTAAGTAGTGTTCTTAAAGGAAAAATAAGCGACTCAAAGTTACTGAAAAGATTTTGAAAAGGTACTTACATAGGAACCATTTTGGATCAAAACACAATGCTAGTTGACATAATATTATTTGATTAGTGAAACAAATCCACTCAATCGTGTGCGGTCATTATTAATTGCAGCTCGTGTTAGATGGCAATTAATCAATATGGAAATGTCGAAAATAAATCAACGTAATTAATTTTAATTCTGTACAACTGCCTCGTCGGCGTCTATCTGTTTCACTTGCTTTTATATTATATCCGCCTAATTTACGAGGGTGCATGACCGGTCCGTATCATAGAATAAATCCATATCGCCTGAAAACCGGCACACATTAATAAAATTATCAAATCGATCCAGTTGAGAGCCAAATGGTGCCGAGGTAGACGGGAGTAGCGATGTAGGTGGTGGGAGATGGAGAAACACGAATTTGTCTACCTTAAAACGCTATAGGCTTTAATTTTTACCCCATTTCACCTTGTCACTTTTTATTGTTTAGCTTTGTTTTCATTTGCCACCGACCAACTTTAAAAGTTAATTAACCTTTGCGTCTGAAAGGGACCATTGTTGTTTTGATTCGAAAGTAGTAGTAATAATGGATAAAGAACACGAAAGCTTGAACAATTAAAGCAGTCTCATGGCAAAGAATGGCACAGGTACGCCAATAAAAAATTAATAAATATTATATTATTACTATTATTATTATAAGGACCACCTGTTACGAAATTCAATAGAAAATAGTGCGCAATATTCCGTGTAGTGTTGTTTTCATATTGTATCGTATTTCTTCCTATACACACAATGACAGTACCATTTCTTACCGAAATAGGGATGAAAGGATTTCGGCAATTTATTGAGACAGCGATATATAGCCATATAGGCATACACAAGTCTTATCGGTTCGAAAATTAATACAATAAATTAATCGGTACGAAATGCAATATGTTGGCTCGTGATAGATACACGAAATGATAACATTCTACAGCGCCATGGCATTTAATATAATGTCGATTGCGAACAACCAATATTCGATTTAATATCGTTAAAAATCAATATCAGACAGTGCGAGATCACAAGCTTTTTATTTTTTTTCATATCATCACTATATAATATGCCGATTATAACCATTAAAATAATCAATGTATTTTTATCTCCAGTAATTATGTTTATTGCCAATGTAGATCTCCAAATTCTTCACTTTTTAAACAATTAAATACTTGTTAAGTATCATTATATATTAAATCGTAATATATTGTAAAATAAGTACCTATTAGTTTTAGTTATTTTATATTATGTAAATGTGTTATGCACTATTACTGTTTAAATGGACCATCAAATCTAAATTAATTGATCAATTCATATAAAATGTCTATTGTATGTGTTTCTATCATAATATAACAAACAAAAAATTTCATATTCGTATATCCTTGAAATAATGCAACTGTAATTAATTAAGCTGCATTAGAATCATATTTTAAGTGTATATTTAAGCATATACCCCATGAACACAAACAAATTTAAATTAGATGTGATAATAGTAGGCGTAATTCAAATATTTATTTATGTATTAAAATTTTAGATACCTAACATACCAAAAATATTTTACAATAATGAATGAAGATCTCATATTTGACTCAATACGACAGATTATATATCAATCCAACTCATTAATATTTTATTATATTTTATTTAAATAAGAATAACCTACTATAATATTATGCTTTTGATGGTATATTTTCTTGTTTTTTAAAAATTCCTTTTATAATTTTTATTATTATTCAGATATAGGTAAAGCAAAATACACGACAATTTATAATTTAATATCTCAAAGGTTAATCTTATATTTAATATTTGTTATTGTCATAATACTTTTTAGAACAATGAGCAACAAGTAGGATTGTAATCAAGTGTAAACAATGTGATGTTAGAATATAATATAAACAATAAATTATATGACTCATTATAAATTACTCCAACAAGACGTAATTAGGTGAATAAGGAAAAATATAATTAATCTTTATCAATCATTAATTTCCTTACTTACTACCTCTAAAACTTCAAAAATCATATTTTAAAGTAAAATACCTAACATACAAACTTTTATACCAAATTAAGAAAAAATAGTTCTTGATATAATTAATTATTATTCTATAATAGGCATATGATTGTCATTTTTTTTAAGAATTTTTTTTAACTTTGTTTTTCATAAACTTAAATGTATAAAATAATTATTGAAAATGTTTACTTTACTTTTTATCTTAAAAATGTCTACATTAGGCTATCCTGTTACTTGCTCATATTTTTAATACAATTTTACATAGTTAGGTTCCTACATAACTTCAGACACTTAAAATAACTTAAAATTGCAATATTTGCTTATCTGTTTCACAGATACCCACGTCCCACACAGTCTCACGCACATAATATGTTTAAACTAATATGAAGTATTAATTTAGAAGTTGTAGCCTAATACTCTGTCAACTGTCAATTATTTAAACAATTATAGCCCACAACTTTAAACCATTTAATATGTACTAAAAATACAATCATATTATAAAAACAAAACGGTTACCCTTATAATATCAGACATTTATTATTTCAGATGTTTTCATGTTATTGTTTGATCTTTAAGCGGTAAAACAATATCAAAGAACTTTGAATTTACAATAATATATAAAATAATAGGTATCTACGTTTGCAATGATAAACGTCGAGTATTTCCAACATTTGTTAGTTTAATTGATTTCATGTCTAAGTAAATGTATGTATAAGACGTATTCGATTAATTATGAAATCGTTTCAATAAGTTCATGATGGAGGTACATACTATATAGGTATATCTACAAAATATTCAAAACGATGTTATATAATTAGTTATTAATTACTAAGAACATATATTAATAAATAAAATAAATACAAATATTTTCCAACGGCAATGGATCATATTATTTCATAGTAAATATTTTACAGAGTAGTTGATGAATATTTTAGTCAAAATTATAACATTTTAAAGTTAATAATATGACTGTGAAGCTAATAGTAGAATAATTCTAATGCCTGTCATAAAATAATTCACTGCACGTAAGCCTTAATATATCTTTGGAATATATAATAACATAGGCCATAACACAGGTTTTGCATTACAATAGGTATAATATACGGCAACGTAGTTAAAACATTATATTGTGTCTTATATTATTTGAAATCAGTTTTCAAACCATCGCTTTTAAGACCAAACTTTCAAACACATGGCTAATCTCAATACAAGAGAGTTTTCTTTTCTATCAGCCTCTATCACCCTAAATCTACATGAAGTTGAAAAGTGGTTAAGTTACCTATATACGTTGAACTATCGTAGCATTGGACCAGACGGGTATTCAAGCAAAGGTTTTATATGAATGTATAGAATAACTTCCTTGCTCGGTGCTACCTATATCTGTTCAATTTATCGCTTAAAAACAGTAATTTCCATAAAGTTCGGAACACAAGTCTGGTAAATCCAATCTCTAAGCCTGGAGATCCAACATCAGTATACAATTACCACCCGATTTCAGGCTTGCGATTGATTGGTAAATTGTTGGAGCTTTCAGTTTTTCGACGTACGAACGTACTATACAATCCATTTTATTTCCGGACCAGCACCGTGTTTTTAGTAGTCGCTCGACTGTAACCGGTGCTGTCGAGTTTACCTCAAATATCCGCGATTAGTTTGGATACCGTAGCCAAAAGTATATGTTACTTTCACTGACATTGGAAAAGCGTTTGCATTCCTGTTAAGCAATAACCAAGAAGTTTTAGTATATACATGGTATATACTCTCGACCTACGTGGTATAAATGAACCGTTACTAACAAGTTTATATTATATAGTTCCGGTCATACTTGACTGATAAATATCAGTTCGTATCTCGTTTTGTTAATAGTTCAAAGAAAATCCCGGTTTCTTCGGGTGTTCCATTAGGAGGTCATATCTATCACCGTTATAATTCAATATTTTAATAAATTCTTTGTGCTCAACTGTTGATTGTAATACTCAATTGTTTGCTGATGAAGTCAAATTATGTATACGTACATTGTAATCTATTTCATACTTTGATAGATCGATATGGATCATTTGACACACAAATATCACTATCTAGACTCTAGAGTATGATTTCAAATACCAATAGCGGATACAAGAGCTCGGAAGTGACTCCACTTACCTACGGTAAAAACAAACCACCTATAGAAGCTATTCCTCTGAGGAAAGCCATGTCTCTGGCGAATCATTAAAATCGTTTCTTGTAAAATCGTATTTGTATGTTAAAAATATATTTTGTGTATACGTCAGAAGACCAAACTATAACCTCTATTATGTTGTTTACCAAAATTGTCTATACACAAAAGCCGTATGGCGTCTATTATTCAAAATAATAGACAATAAGTTTAATGACATTGACGATTCTGTATGAATAATTAATACACATCAATCAAACACACCGACATGTAGGTTACTGAAGGTAATAGTTTATATAATTATGGCGTTATAATAATATGGTTTAATGAATAACTAACAAAAAGTCAAACTATACATTTTTAAAGTAAAATGTAATGAATGTATCAAATGCCGCGTTGTATACGCCTTTCGTCGAAGAAACGAATTAAAAACAATAATAAATACGGACTGACATCATTCTATATGGAAGCTATCGTCGATAAACAAAATATTAAATATAAAACACTTAATATAGGTAATATAATGATCGAAATGTGTTGTAATAAATGTATGATATTTTTTAATACTTTAAAAGCGGAGGGTAAACAGATGATTTTATGGTAGTTCCAAGTTTACTAACTTCAAGCATTACCTTTTAATATTGTACTATTAAAATGACTAACATTTAATAAAAATAATAAACCTATTTATATTTTTTATTGGATAACTATATCAATGATCAATCGAGCATGGCTTTTTCTATTGGTTTTCTGTTTCTGTTATAGTTTCAAACTTAAAATATATAAGTAATACAACCAATATTTTTCTTTTCAGCCACGCATCCCCATAGTATTTTTTAAATACCGATATAGAAATCACAAAATACAGATAATATAATATTTTTAAAAATTCTTTACAATAAAACAAAAGCAATACAGATATAAAAAATTATAAAAACATTTATGATACATATACATTACAGCCAACGGGGGCCGTGACTAACATGCCTCCCCCCAGCTACACCACTGTCTAGAAAAAAAATGTTTGTTACCACCAACGTGTAATCAAAGTTTTGTTTCCGCTAGAAAATGTATTAAAAAAAACAAAATATATACGAGTAATATAGAAATTGATCGAGTTTTTCGTAATATAAAAATAAAAAAAACATTTAAAAACATTTAAACGATTTTGTACATTATTTTTATACTAGGTAGATGTTATGACGTACTATAATAGCAACTATAACAGTCACCTTTATTTCGTATTATTGATATTACCAATATAATAATATTCTAAAGTGCGTGAATGTGCGTAAGCTGTATATATTTGTGTAAGCACAATTACAAGGAAATATTTTTAACGTAGCTTTTATAATTAAAAACGCATTTTTCCCACGTTTTTAATCTATGAAAATATACTTCCGTTTTCATACTAAAATTCATAATTTAAAATGAGTGAGATGATTGGGAGCTGTTCTGATTAAAGGTAAAATTAATGAAACTGTTGTATCGGGATATAGGGTGAAAGTACAAAGGATATTTTACAAAAGAGGTAGTGAACTGGGATGATCACGAAAGAAACAATAGGTGTGAGGTATAGAGGGACAAAAAGAGAAAAGATGTGATAAAAAAAATATATAGATAAATATATACATACATATAACGGATTATGGACGAGTGAAAAAGATAACGCTACGAAGGATTATACTATGGAGTGAACTAATTCATAAAGTCTTCTTTAAAATAATCAATTAAGACCGAAATTATGATTAAACCATTATTAATAAGTTTCGAAATTAAATTATAAACAAAGTAATTAAAATGTTGAGATAATATTGTGCATAAACATATTTATACAATTCCAAATGAATAGAATCAATTTGTAGTGTGAATTTCATTAGCATTGGTTTAACTGTGCAACAGGCTCTATTTAAAGATTATTATAATATTATTATTCTAGTTCATTCGAACATCAAATATTAAATTGTATTTCATATCCTACGAAGTATTTCGTATCGTACCTACACATATTTCATGATATTTAATATTATTACATTCGTATTATCTGTTCTATAAAAAAACTCATGAATATGCGTTTAATAATATTTGTCGATCTCGATTTACAGTAGCTGATTGACAAATAAAGTTTTGTCAAGCATTTTTCTTATTTTCAATATAATTTACGTATTATTATACTTTTGTTACTTAAATTAATCAGTAATTTAATTTGAAATTAAACTCGACCAAATATTATGAAATTGTTCACGATTATTCTAATAAAGAATGATGCTTTTAAGAAATAAATGGTACAGAATATTTATTATTGAATTCTTTTATCACAATTTTTGCCATATTTGTAATTCTTTAATATTGTTGTTTGATTTGTTAAAATACTCATCATAAATTGTAATAATATATTTTTTTAAACAAATAGTACTTCCCCTTCGTTATCTATCTCACTATTAAATATTTAAAACATTGATTTTCATTGTATCTGGTCTCTCTATAATCGATAGGTGTACAAAATGGTAATAATCCACAATTATTGTATTAGGTTCATTTTCTTAATTTTATTTCACTATCACATGGGTGTCTGACCAACCTGTATTTCAAAATGTATTATATATAATGCCTAAAGGTAAACCTTATAACTCTTTATTAATCGGTGACATAAATAATAATGATACTTATGCATAATTTGAATTCCCCTAATTTCGTTGCATAAAATTATCCTATGACTTTGCCATTTCATTTTCTATATATAGTAGGATAATGAACTTTCTGTGATCTCAGTTTAAAATATCCCATAATAACCATAAAAATATATTTCCTTATTTTATGCCAGATGCGACGTTCTTAGTATTTTAAATAAAGTTTTAATGATTGGAATATGCTGGATTGTTAAGTTTCGAATTTCAACTCTGTAATCCACGTATTATTATTTTCATTTTTTTAGTCGTTCTTATATTTATTTATGCATATTTTAACGATGTGCAATTAGTGAATTTAAGCACCTATTTTTAAGTATAATCAATACTAATCCAAAAAGGAATATTAGAATAAAAATAATATATTCTTGAGTAAACACATTGATGTGAGTTTAAATCCTTGTTTAAATACCTTTATACAAAGTGAAACAATTTCCAAATTAGGTCAATCGTCTGAGTTCATTTGCAAAAATGTATTTTATGCTCGAGTACATAGGATGATGGAAATCAAAATTTTACAGTAAAATACACTCAGCATTAAAATCTCGATTGTATATGTTTAATAATTTATTTTTTTTATTTATTAAATATACTATACTGTATTCGCTAACTAAGGAATATTTGTGTAACATAAGAAATTATTATATTTTACTTAACACCTATAATCAATTTTAACTATTGTTAGGTACAGACTATAAATCACAGTTTGAAATAAAATCAGAATAAAAATGTCTTTAGTAATTTGAGTGATAATAAAATGTTCTATTGTCCGTTATTAAATATTAACCTATTAACACAATTTTCGCAATTTTGCATTAAATTTAATTACAGTTACAAATGTCCGTAATAATCATACGTTCTTAGTTATCTTATAAAATGTGCATATAATATTAGTTATTTTATAATTATTATTTTCTCTGTTATCTTAAGCATAATTTCGCAGGTTTCGTTGTATTCTATACATTTATAATAATCATCTTTATACTCCCAACCACTTGACATATTTTTCGTTCGAGTTAAATGAAGACCTACCTAACCTAACCGTGTTCAAGTACCTACCCATTTTATTTAAACTTATTGATATTATTTGTTCATTGGAATAATATTCTAAAATTTAAACACAGTAATGATTTTATATTTTTTAAATAACAATAATAAATAACAAATATTATCACTATTATGTATAATTATTAACCATACTTCTTTCCATATTTACTAGATAATTATAATACGATAAACATGAAGATTTGAATTTATCAGTACCTATACGAATTTCTCTTCAATTAACAAGAAAATCTGTATAATATAAAAATGCATACTAACTAGTGATTATGATGTAATACATTGCCTTTAATTAAAAAGATAAAACAGTTATATTTTTTAAGTCCAATACGATAGCAAATTAGCAGAAAAAGAATTGAGGAATAAATCTAAAATGTAATTTTTTAAATAAAGCTAAACAGTAATTTATTGAAATAACAATATTATAATCATTAAACATTCAGTAAATTATTGCCCTCTTATAATTTTAGTGACAGGTACGAGTCAAGTGCAAATAATTTTTGACCCGTATCACAACATTGACCCTTGTCAAAAACCTTGTTTAACTATTTCTGTGGGGGATAATATGGCCTCTAATATGATACCATCCGTTTCAATAGGTAACACTGACAACGTTTTTAGATGCGTTCACTGAATTCCAGTATTCTACCCTCTAATAATTCACGTTTTTGATATTTGTAAAAAAGAAGGAAGACATTTAATTTCCTTCGTCTTGACAGATAACAAAAATATTCACTGTCAAAAAAATAAATGAATGTATCTTTATTACTAAGAGCTATTATTGTAAAAGTTTAAAATTTAATTTAATATTTGTAAAGATATTTATAATTGTTATTATTATTTTTATGGGTAAAGCGTCAATTATTAGGTTATTAACTAGCAACAAAATAAATATTAGCTACATGTATAGATTACTGAATACATAATAAATCATTATTACAATTATTGCACATGACATTATTTTAAAAATGCGTATCTAGATTTTCTATTTTTTTATTGAATAATATTATTATTAACTCATTAATATATGATATAGATACCTACCCATAATTGATGGTTGAGCTACCTATGTCCATGACTAAATCAAAATAATAATAATATATGGTACCACAACAGCAGTTGTAATTTCAATGTATCTGTATATATTCAATGAAAACAAATAAATAAAACCTAATTTATTCATAAATTCTACATAATATAAATAATCATATTTTAGTTTTGTTGTTTGATAATTAAACTTTAGAGAAATATCACAGGTAACGTGATAATCCGTAATAAGATTATCAGTTTTCACCAAATTATTCAATTTTTTTTAATTGTATAGTATTATTCGTTGGTCATTATGGCATAATATGATATATTATATATAGCTAGTAAAGCTCAAATATTTTATTTCCAAATAAAAATAATTTTTAAATATTATGCACACATTTCAGAGATATTAAATAAGTTTAATTACTAGATAGTTTTGTAATAGGTTTTAAAATCCTAGTGTATAACATTTTTTTTTAATTCGGTACTTAGCAATTTTCTTAAAAAAAATATTCATCAAGTTTGAGCTAGTAGTATCTAAGAAATTATTCTTTTTCCGAATTATAAAACGCTATTTGTACATTGCAAATATAATAGATATTGAACCGAATAATACATTTTGTAGATAGAATCTAAAATAACAATTTAAAGATCCACTTCCATAAACTGCAGGTATTGTTCCACAGTGAATAAGTCAGTAATGACTTCCTGCACATACCCTTGTTAAGGTAATAACCTCTCGTTTGGTACTCAATATTGTATTTCAATTGAATTTTCATTAGGCATTATCATTAATAATTCAGTTTAAATTTAAATGACAAATGAGAATATTGGCATGGAGCCTCTGAAATGGTTACATCAATATCGGATTTTTCGTGTACTTTATATTGTATACCTACTAGCTACTGGATTTACTAACCTATTAACTAAATTATTTCATCATCTAATTATATTACATAATAAGTTTCACATTTTTTTCAGTTTTAATCGAATCTATTTAAACTTCAAAAAGCATTAAATAAGACTAAACAATGAATCACTTAGAGTCTTAGTAATAATTTCAACTTCTCCATACTTCTACGGGCCAGCATAATATACATAGGTATTACATATAAATATATAATAATAATAGTATTATGTTCTTATAGCCAATGTATAATATTATATAATTTATGACACTCGATGTGCCTATATTGTTATCGGTGAAATAAATATTTAATTGCTTTCATTCAATAACAAAATATATTACAAATATACCTACAGTCGAATTTCGATAACTCGATTTTTTTTCTCCCCCCTTGAAGTGTTTTTAAGTTTAGTTTAAGCCTTAAGGTATATAAATAAAAAGTTACATAAGTCAAATTAATCTTTATTCGCCTAAGATTCGAATTATCAGGACTGACTGAAATACATGAGATACAATGATTTTATAAAATAAAATAACAGTTTTAATTAGTATAATTGTATAACATATACGCAGCAATACTTGTATTTTGTATCTTCCCTTTCGCCCTCCCCATAAAAATATATACGAAGAATTGTATCCACAACTAAACGTACTTAGGTGTGGAAACATTTTAAAATTAAACTGTTTGTTCAATAAAATGTTTTAATACTTAGACAGAGTTCGACACGCCTTCTTGATGAATCAAATAAGTATCTAATCAACACGAATCAGATGAATGAATATATATTATATTGTTAATATTATTATACAACGATATGAAATACGGAAATTGTGCATTACCATGTTGTTTGTAATGATTTTATTTGTTATTAAGTAAGCAGATTTTGAAATCATTTTAAAATTTCGTTATTAATTATGAAATGAATTTCAAATTAGTCATCCGACATCACGTTGCAGCGGTCATTCCGTGATATATTTCGACCCTTTTCGTTTTTCAATCAAAACAAAATCAATATATTTTTTCGGTTATTTTGACACATATTAATTTCCAGTACGAATGGTTATCAAATATGCAATACTGAAGTGGATGCGTGAGAGTTTTCTTGTTTTTCTATTAAACAGTGATCGGCGCAATCTCTATACTGTGATGCACCAGCAGTTAGGGTTGATGTACCACGTAAAATCTCGACGGCAAAATGGGACGCAAAAAAAACATCGAACAGACTAAACGCGATGAGAACAACGCGTGCAATACCTCGACTACGTCATTTCCGTAAAAAAACAGTGTACCCAGCCATAAAGCGTAGGTGCACAAAGCTGTTTTCGCCACACAATAGGGGTAGACAAATAGATAAGACACGAGCTCACATTATTCAGATTTCAAACAATATTAATCGATGCGGTGTGGAGCACTTAGTGTTGTTGCTCATCGCGTTGTGTGTAGTCTATAACACAACGCGATATCTGCCGAGGTCAACACTGCAGCACCTACAACCACAACCCAGGTCCTCGTCCCTCGATTGCGGTATTACACATCTTGTGATGCGTCTGGCAGGTGTCCCTATCAGCGACACCGAAGGCGGCGGCTTTCACGCACAAAGGCACCAACCACCGCAACCTTCGTCGTCGGCACCGCCAAAGATATAAATAGACAGAATCTTAACGCACACGCTCGACGCCTACGCGCATGTGTGTGTGTGTGTGTGTGTGTGTGTGCGTGTGTGTGTGTATGCGTGTGTGTGTTCCTCATGGTATCTCGGTGGCTACGGTTAATATGAACAGCGGGGAGACGGTACAGAATATAATATATATACTCGAACAAATGGGTCACTTAACGTTGACGTTTCTATCTCCGTATAAAAGAAGTCGAATGCAGCGGCGGCGGACATCAGAAGAGCCCTAAATAATATTGACCTATTAGGAGGTATAAGACACGAGCGGATTACGCGATTCGTATCGACTCAAGACCATATAATATACAGTTTGGTTAAAGGCTCGTACGCCTGCCTGTACCATAGATACTAAAATTAAACCTCGGCCGGGGGAAAAAAAATACAGCCAAATGTCGGTTTAAAGTTGTCCTCTTATTTTTTTTCCTTTCCCCCGACGGTTTTAGGTAGGTATTGTACCTACGTATAAAATACTGATCCCACCGAAGAGACTTATTCGTTTGTTGCTGGAACGCTAATCGCGAGTTTCTAAAGTTTTTGAAATATAGTGTCGTCCTATTCGTTGGTTTTATTGTTGAAAGATTGGAAAGCGCATTAGATTTCAATCTTCGAGATTCATGAAATCCATTTCGAAAATGTGTGAATATTTAAAAAAAAATTATTATTCAATGAATTTTTAAGTGTTTAATTTTTTCTATAAGTATTTATTTAAAACTTAAATGTTATGTACATGGAGATAAGTTATAACTTACCGTTGTTAAATATAATATTTTAAATAATAACTATGTTCTTAAATCCGAATTAGTGCCTAGCTTGATTTATTAATTTTTACAGCGAGTAGTTTGATATAAAAACCATTATTTAAACTCTACAATAATTTTAATTTAATTTAAACACATCAATTTCACTTGTACTTGGTAGATTTAATTGTTTTTCTACATCATATAGCAATTTAAACATTAATTTTGTTGTGTTTCGCGAAACCATCAAAATATCTGTAAGTTTTCATTTGAACATTAATCAAAAAGACAAAATATATTTTAACCTTTAACTTTCTTAAAAGAGTATTGTTATTTTTTCAATAATATATTTCAACAACAACTGGGACCACTGGCGGGGTGAAGGGGGTCTAAAGGAGTAGCCGCTCCTCCATTTTTTAGGTGGGCGGGTAATGGGTATTCATATTTAGCACACATATTATGATATACAATATACATATACTATAGAGACGGAGCACTCCACTACAAAATCGGCAGAAGATCCGCCAATCTAAGACTTAAACCTCGGCCACCACAGGATATCCTACTAGAACCCAAAGATGACACTTCATTCTCAGATTCTGGCTTAGAACTATAAACTAACCAAAATAATTCTTTGTAATTTTGTAAATCTTTGTAAACATAATATATTTAGACATATTAATATAAATCGTATACTATATGTAACGTTGTAAAAATACCTGGTGTATTGACACAATTAAATTAATAAATAAAAAAAATATATATATACTACAGAAATAATGATGTACTAATATAAAAAAAGGGGGAAAGTGGGTACCACAATGCACAGCTCTGATATACATTAGATATCAAGTGGTTCATTGTAATGGATGTGTTAAATTTAAGTATAAAGTATTGAAAAATAAAAAATATAAGATCATTGTATACGAAAAACGATTCTGAACGAAGACAGCCTTCCTATATTACTATCAGTTTATTTTATAATTTTATTACTATTAAAGTAATGTATACTAACATGAGGTTAAATTAGTTTTGTCGAAAACATACCTATCTTATAAGTGTCATGTATACACGAATAATATTTTTAAATTTAAGCAAAATAACTAAAATCATTATTCTTCGTTTAAGTATCTAACTTCACCCAAATTTAAGCTTAAAATGTCCATAAAAAAAAACTGAGTAAATATATTTTTAGAGATTTGGGTTATAATATATTAACTGCTGATGAATAACATTGTTTTTAATTAATCAAGCTTTTTGACCTAGCAAAAACATTTTTCATCGACAGTAATTTTTTAAACAAATTTATTAAAATCAAACATTTTTCATAGTTTTGAATTGCTCAAAAAGTATACAGTTATTTTGAAAATGTTGTTTTAATAATTATATGGACACTTTTAAAATTACTTTTAGTGAAAAATGTAAGTGTCTGTGGTCATAAGTTTTTGAATAACAACTAAATATCAAATTTGTTTTAGTTTCATTATTAACAACGTATGCGGAACATTTTCAAGTTTTTAACCCAGCGAAAAATTTTTATTGACAATAATTTTTTTTAAATTTATAAAAATCAAAAATTTCTCATGGCTATCAAAAATAATCAAAAATTTTTGGAATTTTAATGGAATGCATGAAATGCCAATATTAAAATTCAGAAAAAATGTCATGTATCTACGGTTATTTTTTAGTAAAAAAAACAAAATCGAATTTATTAAAATTGGTTTTAAGTAAAAATTCCCATATTTCCTTAATTATTTTGATTTTTTCCTCGTTTTTAAAAATTAATTAGAACTTTTTACTTTTACCAACTAGATTCACTTTCCTGTCAGTAAAAAAAAAGCAGAAATAGAAAATCAAAGCATGTTTACTGCCTCAACAGTTGATAACCGACAAAAAAACAACATTATATATGTGTTATTGACTTCGTTTTAAGAAATGTGTTATTGTATAAATAAATGTTAAATAAATAATAAATATAATTTAATTTAACGTATTTTTTTTTTATCTTTATATATATAATTCTACTGTACGTGGTATTATGTCAATGAACTCCTCTTAAACGGCTGGACCTATTTGAATGATTTTTTTTTGTATGCGCTTGGGTGACGCCCTGGATGGTTTAGATTCACAATTGGACCCGATATGTCCGATCCGGAAAGTTGCTCAAACAGGGATTTTAAGATTTACAAAGGAAATATTTGTTTTAATGAGGTTGCTGAATAGAAATTGGTATTTCTGAGTTGCACTTATAGCCGCTCATCGGCGTGTCCGCAATCAAAATAAAAATAAAACATATTATTTATAAAAAGTATATTCATCAAGCGAGGTCTACAATCCACAGCGGGTAGGCACAATATACTGCTCGTATTATCACCATCGAGTATCATATAGTGTTGACATTTTTAACGGGCAACAAAGTGCACGGGATCAGCTATGTTTTATAAAATCTTGGGTGATCGGGTGGATAGACTAAAATCTTTCCTCCTTGTGTTAAAAAAGTTCACTTCGCCACCGACTGGTGGCAAGCAAGACACCTACCGCCTTTGGAAAATAAAGTAGAGGAACATAACATAAAAATCTTAGAGCACGTTTACTGACGTAACAAAAAAAGAAATTTTGCTCACACGTCACAAACCATACAAAGGAAAACTTTCTAGTGTCGGTAAGTGTTTTAAATTATGGTATAAGAAATAGAATTTTAGATTCTGAAAGTAGCGACGAATGATTGATTTTACAATGTTTTATTATATAGTGTCTGGAAACACACCTTTCATTGTAAAAAAGTGCTTTGATTTTCAACTTTGGGAGTTGTTTCTGGTAGATAATTTGATTTAGTATACCTTCAAGGGTCAAAAGCAAAATATTCCCAGTATTTTTCAAAACAAAAAAAATTGAAGAAAAACTAGGATTTTTACGCAAAACCTGTACTCCACAAAGATTTGTCTATTTTGGTTTAAATAAAAAAGAAATAAACTTACTCAAAATGTGTACCAAATATTTATAGTATCGTATATCTGTAAATGTATATATTAAAACTCTTTTAATATTTTGACTCTTATTGAGCTGCATATACACTATACAGATTGACATTTGGCATTTTCAATTTTTTTAGTTATTTTTATAAACATTTCAAAAAAAATATTTCACTCGGTCAAGAACCTTGCGAAATATATGTTCTTCATAAAATAAATGTTTATTGCAGCTATTTGAAAATAATAAAGACACATAGATGATAAACATGTTTATTTTTTAGAGCATTTTAAGTTTAAATTTTGACAAAATTCAAACATTTTCAAAATTTGGTGATTGAAAAATGTATAAATGGTCAATTTTTATAGCTAAATCTGGAAAACGTAATATCATAAATAAGAGATTATACTGGAACCAAAAAATCTAAAAATATAAACACAATTTATTAATAAACATGTATAGACGAAGTAATATATTTAAACCAATTTTGTTTAACGAAGTACGTATAACGATTTAGTTATTTTGTTGTATTTTAAAAATATTATTCACGCGGGTACTATGCAATATTATCGACAACAATTAAATCAACCTACCATATTACAGTAACATAAATTATTTACTTAAATAGCATTATAAATACATCATATAGTTATAAAAATATATACTTAGTAATATAGACTGATAGCTTTTTTCAGAATTTTTTTTTAATTCAACGCATACATTACCTACCTACAGTAACTTTCTCAATACGAAGAGGTACACTAAACACCTACTGTACAGCATAACGGTTAGATATACTTTCCTTTCTTTTTTTCTTCTTAACTTTGGTCATTAACAAAATTGTTAGAGAAGCATGAGCAACACTCAAGATACTTAATATTAAATTTGTATGGTGTTTTACTTACAAACAGCCATGATTAATTAAATTACATTAAAAGCACTTTGTATACGAGAAGATTTACTTTGGATTGTTTAATAAATACATTAGACGCTTTCTCGACCAGAATTTTAGATCTTTGTATTTTCTTTGGAGAATAAATTTGGTTTTTCACGCTTTTTACGACTTTATTCTAAGCTTACAGTAAACCTTAACTACTATATGAGGATATTCATACTTAATATATATAACGAGCATAACTCTATGGTATGCAAAATATAGACCTCATAATATAATAGTATGTTCGTATATACGATATATAGCAACCACTTTTTTTTTAAACTTAACATTTTTAGAAAAGTGGCAATAATTTAGATCCCAAGTTATGTTATTATTGACCCGCTCTAGATTTCATAACATTATTCAATACATGGTAACATAGTAACATAAAAAGCAACTATCGACGTATTAATATTATAAATTATACCCATATCTAACCTAACCGGCACATTTTACAGCCACTTCTTTTTAATTTTGTTTTTATTTCTGTAACAGTGGGGTTTTAAAATTTAAATAAGCAAATTGGTCAGTTAGCACTAATTTCACTTGCCCATTGGACGATATATGTTATGGATTACTAGATTTTATCGGGGTGTATAGTGTACACTATGCAGTGTTTGCACAAAGGGTTTTACAATCACCGTCCTAGTACAAAGGTAAAATCGAGATATAAATTGCATATATAGATAGTAGCCCCTAACTATAATTATTCCCCCCTAACCAATCTCGTTTTCTAGTCAAATATCCTAGGCCCTAGGGTAAATAGTAACTGTCATAAAATATACATTCCCGCTAGGGTACACTACTACCCTACTGCAACCATCGTCGGCTATATACGATTCAATTCAATACTCGAGTCTCAGTAGTATAGCGCTCAGTGCACACTAACATCACCTCTACGTGTATATTATTTTCATATAATAGCTTTAACAATGTATTCAATATATTAATCGATTATAATTGAATAAAAGTATTATACTTTTAAGTAAAACCTACAAAATCGAAAAACAAATAAATATTAGTTCCCTGACTGAAAGAAAATAATATGTTGTTTTAACTTAAATATATATAGAAAAAAAGGTGCATAGTTTACGACTTAGTTAAAAATGATTTTAAAACTATAAAACCTATAACAAAAATATTTTATTGCTTTCTTACAATCAAAACAACGAATGAGTTTTTTTCGAATAAAAAATAGCGCCTAACAATAATAATTTCACTTTTTTATGCTGTTTAATACTCCATTATGATGCATTACCAAAACACCGTCTGTTTCTATATTTGTTGAATACAGAACTAATAAAGATAATATTAAAAATATTTTTAATATTTTAACATGAGTATTTCTTTAATTCATTGAAACGATTAGGCAATAAATTTTATTGATTAATTAAGAACTATGGTCGTACAATATTACCTTAATATATTATGTTTGTTTGTAATAATAATTCCATGGTTCTACATTTTATATATAGGTACTAATATATTGTTTACAAGACGTGACAGCTATATAGTCGTACAGGCGAGTGTCGGAAATGTCCTTAAGGTCCAGGCGAGCAGAGGTGAATTAGAAATATATTATATTATTGTTCTCTTCTAATCAACCACTGATTTAGGTCTGTGGCAAACAGGAACAATAGGAGACACGACCCCTTTCGTCCGTAACCATAATGTTTATAGTACGGCAATGGTTTGAACACTTGTAGTTGGACGTTAATAAAGCGGCTCCGCGACACTTTGTACGACGCAATAATACGACAGACGACAATCACATTCACGCGGCAAATTTGTAACAATTTCAAAATATATATTATATTGTACTGTTTCGTAGTACGTATAATATGTATACCTATGTCTGACTCATATTCTGACGCCGTTTAAAAAAAAAAAAAAGATTTTATATTTTATTATATACACTCGAAATTATAACGACCGCGATGTATTTTTTTCGTTCCTGCAGACTGCAGAGTATAATATTTCTCGACCACTCGGTCCACTTATTTTCTGCATTTGCGATTAATTTTAATCTTTAATTACGGAAAACAGCCTTACATCATTTTTAATTCATTTAAATGGAATAAAGTTCCAGAAGAATGACTCGACTCATATTTTACCCTTTTCTTCTAAATCGACTCCCTCGTAATTTGGATTTTATTTTTAATTGCCATTTTAACATTTTAAACAAAAATTCTTTGCAACGCCTACGCTCATATATTATATACTCAAAGAAAATTATATAGGTTAGGTTAGGCCTAATTGTACAATTTTAAATAATATGCGTCTATACGTATAAAATAGTTATTTTCAGTGAAATATTAAATTTTACATACTGAAGGTAAATCGTATAATATTTACAAATATTTTTAATTTTTATTGAAATTTATAAGCTTCTGCGGATAGCTCTCCGTATGAGAAATTATTAGTATATAAGACTCAACTAGAAAATAATAGTAATTACCATAAGCATAACATTTTCCTTAATCCTTAATCATACATTAACTATACGGAGTTGCGTTACAGCGCTCCGATATAATACGCCTTAAACAATTAATTGTATATTATTTCTATAAACATACTTATACTTACGTCCATTAGAGTGTAACGGGTCCTTAAATATTTAACAGGTTCTGAACAATAAAAAGTAATCCATCATCCTTGATTGGATCATTCAATGTTAACGAAGGATTTAAATAATTTATCAAACTTCTGTACACTCGGTCCCAAAAAGTTCTACCCTGGTTCTACCTATGAACTATTTTTAGACTTTCGTTACCACGAACAATAAATACAACCAAATGTATTTAAATGTAATTACATAACATTATATTAGACATATATATATATTTTTTTTTTTTTGTTATGCTTACACGTGTTATTCACTAAGTACCTATCACAATAATAATATTGTTTCTCGCGATTTAAACGATTTTGATCAATGTGTGTATCATTATTAAAATAAAACACATGCAAATAAATATTAAACGTACAGACACAATGAATTGGTGAACGGAACTACAGTCGCCCATTTAGACATTATGCGCCCTGGGACCACATTTGACCAGAAACCCCCCTCGAGAAATTGGCCTTTCACGCCCATATCTTATCGACTGTGCTGCAGCTGAGATGAGAATACTTAGGTGGGTGTATGGAGTCGCTGGGGAGGATAAAATAAGAAATTAATTAATTGGGAGTAGTGCGTAGAAAGAGTGGAACCAATTGGCAATTGAAGTGAACGAAATGAGGTTGAGATGGTTCGGACAAATTACAATTTCAAATCGTAATCTATTTTGTACTCGAAAAATGTAATAATAGGTTCCTCCTTCATTATAAGCGTTGATCTTACGGAAGTTTAAAAAAAACTATCTGAATACCTAAATTATAATCACAATTTTTGTACAAGCATTTAAACTATTATAAGACTTATAGTTAATACTGAGTATTGACTTAAGACTTATAAGTTATGCTTACTATAACGACATTATACGATGGACTATGATGAATAAATGGTAATACATATGTTATGTACGATAATTTTGTTAAAAATTAGTTAAAATTCAATCAGCCGTATAGTTAATGAAAAAATACATCACCAATAATAATCTATATAACTAAAATCGTAATGAGCTTTTTGTTTTTTTGCTCAACGTGCAAAATTTACTAAAAATATCGAAATGCGGCTTTTAATTTTTACTGGTGGGGGGATGGGTGATCAATAAGTTGCCACACAAAAAAAAAATACCCACATAACCACTGTTATATTTTGTACCCATTCGCCACCCTAAATGAGCCACTGGGCACTATTTTAATTTATAATATACCTATAGATATATAGCGTACCTAAGCCGTCTTATCAGTGAAAGTAAAGCAATTTTCACTGTGCTTTTAAATTAATTGACTTAATTTAATCTAAGTTTTAATTATATTTTAAATCATAGTAATATCGTGAATATTATAACTATTTTAATACTTATAATTTTTGTGGTTATTATGTCTTTGTTTAAAAACTAAAACGGTTAACATAATAACATTTGAAAAGGTTAATTTAAAGTAGAAAGATACATACTAAAGTACCTAATACCTATATAGGTAGGTAATATTATATCCACACAAAGTATTAAAAAGTGATTTTTATTTTGGTACTTTATAGTTACCTAAGACTTAAAAATATACTATCCACCGCATCCTTTTTATATTTATATTTTTTATAACCACTAATACATTATTATTATTTAATTTACGACTTGAAGAATAATCTTTGTTTCTAACTATTTCTAATTAAGTATTCGTTTAAGATAAACAGTGGGTACCTAGGAAAGTAGTTAAAATAGATTAAAATACGTGGAAGATGAATAAGAACCTACGTAGGTCCTTCATAATAATTAATCATCAACAATATCACACAGCGAAAAATAAAAGTAAATTCCCAAAACTTTTCTTCGTAAATGGGAAACAATTTTAGCTGTATCAAAACGCTTAAAAATTTAATTAAGATTATTCATAAGTTGTTATCAGTGAAATTTAAAAAAAAAGAGTTGACACAAATTAGGTCACAAATATATTTTTATTAGCATCTGAAGTAAACATTTTAACGGAATTGGGTAGTCTCCTAAGCTATTAAAGGTTTATCATCGACTGCATTTCTTAATTTATGCAGTTTATGAACGGATCACCGTAGATATTTGACATTTTCAAGAAATGTTTGTATCAAGATTTTCTATACATAGTATAATTTTGTAAATGTTTTGCCAAAAATGTAATTTTTAGGTAAATATTCATTTCAAAATCACGAAAGTTTACAAATAATCATGTACCTATAGTTTAAATATAAAAAAACATTACATTTTCATTGCTAAGGCTTGACAATGTAGTACAAGGTTCCTCACAGACAAGTAAATCAAACTGGAACCAACAAATCTTATTAAAAAAATACATAAATAGGTATAAACACAGTTTTTTTACAAACATTTTAAGTGAAATTAATTATCAAGATAATTTAAATTTTAAACAAAGAATAATGATTTCAATTATTTTGTTTGAATTAAAAAATATATTTTGTGGGGACTCAAAACTTTTACATTATATTTAATAGTACATTGCCTATTCATTATCTACAATAGAAATTGATGTACCTCTGAGCAGTTACTCACCCCCCTCTCAAGCCTTTAACATAAATATGTTGTTAAGCAGGATACACGATAAAATGTTTCGAACCAATTTTTTAGTAATGTTCTCGCTGTCATGATTATTCGTTAACTGCTTATTAACAAAAACATATTAATAATTCATAGATTTTCCTTGTAAAGGAAAAATATCCAGTATTGTGCTATAGTTTTTTTTTTACTCCCGATTGTCGATTTTATTCCTTTTTTCGTGTAACAACAAACATATTTAAATAGACTCATCTATTCACTAATTCTGCACAAGCATCAGTGGTTCAGTGGTAGAATGCTCGCCTGCCACGCGGGCGGCCCGGGTTCGATTCCCGGCTGATGCAGAATTTTTTTACTATACATTTAAAAACCTATAACCATATAATGTATTATTTATACTTTTTATTTTTTAACTTGTCATCCTCTGATTTGATAACATCTAAATTACCAATTTATTACATTAATTGAAAAAATTGTGTACTAAAATATTCTTCAAGCTCTTCCTTTTTAAATTATAGTCATATTAATTTCTAAAATACGTCTTAATAGGTATAAGTTTTAACTAGAAAGTAGAAACTTAAATATCATTTATTATACTATGTACAGGATGACACTTTTAACATACCCATAAACCTGCAATACTCGTATTGCTACACTCGTTTTCTTAATAAATTACTCTTTAATGTTTGATTTGTTAATTTTATAAAATTGTATAGGTATTATTATATTGTTCCGCGCAAACATAACACTTACAACCATAATATTACAATTATTATTACATTTATATTTCAACATTATCAACTATATCCTTAAATGTTATACCACGACCTACATTCGTTCCTTCGGACCTATCATGTTTAAATACTCTGTTCACGATATCGCTCTAAAGTATATTCAGGTGATTGGTATTATTTCTTTTGATCGGTCGCTTACTTTTCAGACTCATTTTGAAAAAGTTACATGCAATACATTGAAACTTCTCGGATTCGTTAAAAGAAAGTCGGCTGAATTTAAATTTTCCAGTTCTCTTACAACCTCGTATTGCTCTTTCATTCGATCTGTGTTAGAGTGTTAGAGTATGGTATAATTATTTGGGAACCATCCGTGCAAACTTGGTGGTAGTTGTCAACTTGAAAGATTTAAAAGTACATTTCTGAAATTTGCCGCTTTCACATTAGGCATTGGGTGCGCACCTCATGAGTATATTATAAACCAGTGTTGCAGCGTCTCCGTTCGTCTACCCTATGTGATAGGAGGAAACAAGGAAATCCATCATTTATTCTACACTTATTAATGGTGAAATCGATGCCCCTGCCATCATATCTAAAGTTCTTTCTTTTTGTTCAAGTTTTTTTCATTCCCTCTCAGCGTTCATTTTAGCCACTATAATTATTTAACCAATCACCCTATTGTCTGTATGATGAAACTGGATAATGAGGACCCACAATTCTTTAATACTTAGTATAATTATTGTCTGTTCATTCTTAAATATTTGTGATTTTCTTTATAATCATTATTTAATACAAAACAATGTAATTGGCCTCGTCCCGTATTTAATGTAAATAATAAATAATAATAACATTAATAAATGATAAATTGTCACTGTAAATTAACGATTTCCTCACCCTGTACATTATAATAATATCTGTGTGTTTGAGAGAAGATATTTCTAAACAGGTATATTATGCTTGAAACTGTAGGAGTAAATGTGTGGAGTGTAATAATTGAAGATCTCTCTGATAAATTGGAGGGCCAATGAAAATCGTTTAATTAATGTAGAACAATGGCTATAACATTTACATAATCAAGACAATTTATTAGGGAAACATATTATATAGAACTTCGAGTCATCGGCCTACTTGCACTTTACAATATGGTTTCATTGATCCAACATCAAAACCCAGATTAATCGTTTAAAGATGGTGCAGACAATTATTTCTGTACGGGTACGACTAATAAAAATGTATTTTATTATATATACATAATACTTTTTTCTTCTTTTTTAACTTAATTTGTTTTATACTATCCTTTTAAATCAAAGCTTCCCAGATGTATCAAAACTACATGATTTCCCTACGAAATATTAACCCGAAAATTTAAACTCTAAAAAATAATATTATGTGAAATAACATTAAGATTTTATTGTATTACATAATAAATTTAGAAGAACATTATTTAAGAGTTATAGTTATAGTATTTGAACATCAATTACCAACTACTTGATAGTTTAAGTGGTACGTTTTTATTTTTCTAAATAGTGGAATCTTCGAGAAGGCGTATTCCCTATACAATTGTTTTTGACCACTGTATAAGACATTTTTTGTTGAAACCAACAATACTTATGACTGATGAGAGACATGTACAAAAAAATTAGAAAGAGATTTATTTGAAGTAACTATGCATTGTAAATTACGTTTTATAGCCAATTTTCTTTTATATTACTTAAAATGAAGTAAATGTTACTGATGTCTTAACTCCAAAGTTGTAATCTAACAAAATAATGACAAATTATCGTTGCACAATTATTTATTTTGTACTCAGGTAATAAGTTATAAGTTTTTTTTTTAGAAAACCTACAATCTGTATTTAAAAAAAACATAAAGAACAGAATAAGTAAATATGATTACATTTGAACAAAGAAACTATAACCAACAGATTTTAACTTCATGAGGGAGACTATCCGTTGATAGAACCGTTTAAGGTAATAAATTAAAAATTAAAAAAAACTTCCTATATGTAAAAAAAACCCAAAATATTTTTCAAGGTGGTCTTGCACAAAATCAGTTTTCAAATGCAACAATTTATCATAGCGATTTTTATTTATCTATTTTTAAGGCCTATTTTTATTAGATAATAAAGAACATCGTCTAACTGGTTGAAAGATGACATATTTTAGATTAATGGCTTCGAATGGTCGAACTGTTAACAGTTAAGGCGGTATAATGTGAAATATTTTGTGATAGATTGTGTGAAGTTCGTTACAAAGTATTAACATCAGTTTAAATTCCAAATTTTATTTAACACCAATATTGAATTTTTAGAACACTGTTTTTAATATTTATAAGTTTATTTATGTTTAAAATTAATCTTGGAAATAATTTAGCCATTTATAAGATAAAATTATAATTTATGGATTTTAAAAATAAATATAATAGTTGCTAAATAAACTTCTATTTTAGTAAATAAATACTCTACAAATTAAATAACTAATATAAAATGTAATTAATAATATTGGTATAAGTTGATACTCATTTTAGAGTCTAAAGTAGGTATGTATGCTAAATATTAATTTTTTTCTTACAGCAGTGGCGTGGAGCTATCTACATCATCTATCACAATATTTACAATATGATTTACCTGCCACAATCCAATACCTACAGGCTATCATTCATCTTATTATTTTGAAAAAACAACAATTTTTACAGAAATAATAATACTACAATCAACCCGATTCTAGCTTTCTGAAAATTACCAATAGTCCAATAATATAGAATATACGAACCGAAAATAAAAAAATGTCATCAGTTTCAAGTAAAATTATTTGAAAAAATATAAGTTATAATTTGTTAGTTGAATACCTTTCAATATTATTGTGCAGTGTGTTTGGCTGATTGCATTTTGTTTAATTTCAATGTAGCGAGATACTATTGATTTATATTATGATAACAACGAAAATACTTAATCTGATTTCAAAGTGAAAATATACCTGACATGTATAAATAAGAATGCTGAAGATTTAAATTGATAATTTACATGATAGTTAACAAAAAATATGGTTCAAAACCGTTTTGTTCTTAGGAAGAACAAATAATTTAAAGTAAAAATCACTATACCAACAACCGATTTCAATTATTTGAAAGGTAATGCAATTGACTTTATGGCGTTAGTGAGATAAAAGTTGAAGAATAATTTGTGGCAAAAATTGCGATTGACGTTTGGAATACGCCTACTCCACAGTTGCGATAGGTACCTAGCTACTTAATGACAACTTAAATCCAGTCCATTCTACGTTGTTGACATTACTGCTTGTTAAATCTCATCTTATTACGTTATATAGATCGATTATAGACTATAGGATGCATTGTTTTTATAAATCAGAAACACCAATGCGGAGTGTGTTCAATATACTACTTACTTAACAGAGGTTAAAATGTCCAAAGTTAAATTTTATTGGAGTGGTGAAGGTTACCACATTTTTCTTCAATAATGCAGTTATTTGAGATTTGATTTTTGGAATCATTAAATATATACTTAAAGACCATATTTTAATTGTTTATTTTTCATTATTGTTATTTATTGTTTTTATATTATTATAATTATTTAAAGGATAATTTTTGAGAAAACTTTAAGGTTTCAGAATTAAAATTTGAAGGAGTAATTTTTAGTTATTTAGCGTTGTTGTGGTAAGTAGTTATAAAATTAAGGATTATAGGTCTATTATAATGGGTTTGGAAAATATGGAAGCCATGGCCATGGTGATTTTAAAAAAATATTGAATATTGATTTTAATGCATCAACATTAACGATTTGTAAAAATGATCCAAGTATAATAAATATTAAATCCAAAATTATATCTATTTTATATTTTTGTAATACCATTTGTAAGGACTATTACTTATCCTTAATATAAACATTTTCATAACTGAGAAATTAATCGTTTTAATTTTGAATCAGATACATCAATATTTTTATGACAAATTTTCCACTGAATAATTCACAGTAAAACGGGGAGGTTTTCATTTGAAAAATAGAAAGTTGTATTGCCTCAAAATACATCAAGTATTTTTAAGTTATTTTTTTAAATCTCAAGATTTCGATCAACTGCATTATTTAAGAAAAAGGGGTTGAGCATGCATAGTGAATCATCTAAGTATACCCGGACAATTTAGTTAATAGAAATAAACCTATACGATATTTAATTTAAATTAGGATAGTTATGCTTTTATACGAGACCCGGGCACCTTATTATATTAAGAGATCCCTTAAAAGCCTTGGTACCTGTTGACAAGATTGGTTAAAATATTTTTATTTTTTTAAGGATATTTTCAATTCCAGAATTGAAAGTGGCCCCTTATTAGAGTGTTTTCTTTAGGTGACACAAAATATTAAAACTAACTACAATTATATCCAATTTTGTGTAATTGGGCCTGGCTAGTTTAAAACTTTAATCAATAAACTATAAACCATTATTTTTACAGACTATGAAAACATAATTTTTCAAAAATCAATATTTATTGATTGCAAATTTAATAATAAACCTTAATATTACCAAGTAATGCTTATTTAAAAATTGAAAAAAACTACAGGATAAGAGTATGATGTATTGAATATTTTGAGACAATGTTAAGTTTATATGTAAAATATGGCAAATACCATTTATGTTTCATCAAAAGCACCCACGATAAATATTTGTATGTGAGCCCTTTCAAGACGTTGATAGTGATAGTTACTAAAAATCATTTTAAGGTAACTACCTACACATATATTATTCTATTTTATGGACCGCATTAGATATTTTAAAGTTCAGACAGAGGAAAGACATTCGTATGAGTGCAATATATATTTATGGGAATTTTAGTTTATATTAATACAATAAACAATACGTCCACAATATATGAAGAGTTTATAATTAAACCAACTTATGATTTTATCAATAAGTAAATATGCAATCGGTGCAAGTTCTAGTTTTATTCACCGCATTGTTTTTTTTGTAAGACTCAAAAAATGATTATTCATGTAGTTGAATATACCTAGCGTTGGTAAATTACAATTTATCAATTAAAATTTCCCGATTTTAGGCTAACAATCAAATGTATATGTAAGTATACGATGTATTTAAATATGTATGTATCGTATCTAATGAGTTTGGTAGGTACATGTAACTGTAAATAAATGTTTTATATTATAACGGAAATTTAGAAAAGTTTTGAATACACAAACAGAATCCCCAGAACATTCAAATAATTTTGTCGAAATGAGTTTTAATAAAAAGTCATAATCACAGATTTTTGTTGAAGAGAGGAATGTATTGGTTTTTTTTATGTCTTTTAAATTAGAATACTTTTTGGGCAAAAGCAGTGCTGCTGCAAAAGTTTCAAGTATCCCCATAAATCGATGAAAATCAAGTCTAGCTAGAACTTTAAACAGGTAATTTTTCAATTTTACCAATTTTACCATTTTTCTTGTTAGTGTACGAAAAAATAACAAAATGAATTTTATACAATCATAGCTGTAACAGAGTTTCGCTCAGAATTGTTTTTAAAATAAGATTGTTTATCATGACTTTCAAATTTAATACCACACCTGAATGTAACACAATAACCTCTGTTAAGACCCAAAATAAACACGGTCAACCCAACTCTTGTTATAATATTTTTTTTTCTTCATAATGTTTGATTGAAATATTTACATGTGTCTTAGATTTGATTAATTCAATTAAGCAAAATGCTGTTCAAAAATACAAAACATTAAAAATCGATCAAATAACTAATTCCTAATTAAATAATTAATTAATTAAATTAAAAATTTTAACAATATAGATTATTCCAAAGTAATGCATACATATATACAATGTTTGGTCTTTGTTTGTATAAGAAATCAGCTAAACTGTTATTTATTTGGTCATATTATAGTCTTCGTTAATACGCCTAAAATATATGATATTTAAATGTACACTCTTAAAGGAAAACAGAATGGTTAAGTTAGGTTCAAACTCTTCCGATCAATTTATAAAAATATATAACTGTAGGGTTAGGTTCATCAAAAATAATAATATTCAATATCTACTAATATAATATATCTAATGTAATCTATCTTTACAATATCTATAAGATATTTTGTGATTTGTGAACAATGAATGGATTAGTTTGTGTACCAGTACAGTTTCTCTTAGTATAAGAATATGATAAAATATATGTTTTTAATATTTTCCATCTAAAATGGTTTCACTTTACTTTTGAGTGGTGAAAAAAGTATTTCTTAAATGTTTTTTGGTGCGTTAAATTATAAAAAGGTAAATAAAGATTTTTTAAAAAAATACAACTTTTGCGATGCAATTACATTTGTAACTGAGATACAACAATAGAAGAAAATATGCGCATAGAAATATGAAAGTATATGTATATAGTAAGCTGACAGTATACCTATAGAGTACGATTTAACTGCTACAAACAAACAAAAAAAAAACGTAAATGTGATATTTTCTTTAATGCGTTTTAAAAGGCCAATTGAAAAGCATAACAATAGATTAACGCGAGGATTAACGGTTTATAGCAGATTATATTTGAATGAAACTTTTCTGATGATCTCAGTTATTTTTTTTTAATCACATCAAATATTGTACTAAAAAGTCATCAAACTCAACTAACTGTGAAGATGACTTATAAAAATAAATAAGTAAATAAGTAAAATAAATAGACAAACAATAAAAAAGTAATACTGCCTCGAACAAATAAACTCAAGTATGCATTATTGCGATGCACGAATATAAAATGATTACCCATAACTAGGTAATCGTAACCAAGCTGTATACTATATATTATACGAATTTGTTTCATAACAGTTCATTACACATTATGCTATTCAGGATATACGGTGTATATTATGGTAAAAAAATAGCAATTAGTATTAATTCACAAACAGTAATATTGTCACTAACATTCATATATTATAGCAGTAGTATTGTTTTTTTTTTTTTAAACAAAAGTGTACACAATTCATAAAATTTGCATATTTCAATCACGTTAAACAATATTGTAAGACTTGATAATAATTTACAAGCACATTGCATAAAGATAATATCAATAAAATCTTAAGAGGTATACTAATATGTTATTTTTTCAGTAGCGATTTTCAACACAAGAAAATGAGAATATTTAAAATTGGTCGTTATTTCTTTAGGTATACTGAAAAGGCGTTACTTGCAGCTGGCATAATATTAAAATACTAAATTATGTGTTCAACTACATTTCGCATAGTAATCGTATACGACGTTTAATAAAATGCCTCTGTTTGAATTCGGAAATACACCAATTCACTTCCTAAAGGTGTGCGGTAAATTTCAATTCTTATGAGTTGGAATTTTCATTAAATTGAAAAAGTGAACGGAATAGGGAAAATTCTTCATGTGAAGATGGAATAATGATATTTACTTAACAAAACTTTATAAAGTACACCAATGAATAATTCATTTTTGGTTAGACGGTAAAATTTATTTCGATTAAAAATGATACTGCATGAAATCGACAATAATTATATAATATTATGTATAATATACATATTTATTACATCATCCATATAATTAATTAAACTCTGATTAATAATTATTTTAAAAACACATTTTTTTTCGTAAATAGCTAATAATATGGATATATTAGGTCGATGAATTGATTTATGTCATGTAATATTACAATATTTAACATGCGAAAATAAAAATAAATTTATGAAACACTTTAATAAAATATTTAGGTATTTAAATTATACTGTATATTTTAATATATATTGAGAAACTCGCGAAATGGAAAAATTTGTTCTTGACTATATTTTATAGTTTATACAATATTACTAATAGTAAAATAAATTTCCATAATGATTAAAAAATAAAAGCAATATATTTATGTTATAATATAGGCTGACAAACCATCTCAGCTCAGAATCTAAATTTATATGCAGTGCAATGATCTATCATTAAATTCAATTTGAAACACGCCCATGTTGAGCAGTAGTGACATCTTAAGTTAAAATTTGGATGAAATTAGATATTTTAACATAAAATAACGATCTTAGAATTTTGTTGTCATTTAAAAATATTATTCGTAGGTACTAACGTATACCATTAAATATTTTGTTTACATAATTACATTTTAAAATGCAGTGTTTCGAGAAAAAAAAATAACTCAACCTACAGCATTACTATAATAGTAAAATAAATTATTTTAATAGCAATAGAAATACGTATATCAAAAAACCTTAAAATATAGGCTGACAAACCGCCTTCGTGGCTTGGTGTGGCGCGTTGGCAGCTGCCAGTCGCGGAATGCGACTGGGAGTAAGTAACGGCCACAACTTCTAGATCCCGGATGGGTGACCACCCGGGTTCGTAGTAGTTAAAAACCTTGTCACACATACACGTGTTCGCTACCTACCGTGACAACCCTAACAATCATAAAAACAACCTACCGTACTAACCTTACCCCTACTACAGTTCATAACCCATATAACAGCTAATGGCCTTAGTTGCCGTGCTTAAGTTCAATGAAAAAAAAAAAACTGCCTTCGTCCAGAATCGGTTTTCGTTGACAATGATCTATAATTGTATTCTAATTTAACACCGCTGCTAATGCACCGATTTACTCCACAAATAACGAGATACACTCAACTGTATAGCAGAGCGGCTGCCTACTCTCCCACTTTTTTATCATATAAATTTAGGAATAACAATACATAACTTATTCATTTTTTGAGATTACTTTTAACTGAATTAGTTTTACACTTGATTTAATGTAATACATGCTCGTATAGTATGGGTATTGTATAGATGGTATGTACTTTTGAGTACAACTTTACTCATACATTCATAATTCATCACTACATTCATTAGAATAACAACAATGAGGGAACTTACTAGAAAATTTAATGATTCTTTTGGAACCCAAAACAACTATGTATATAAAGAATAATCGGGTATAAGAAAATAATTTGTGGAAAAAATAATTAAAATATTGCGGAGTCGAGACCAAAAGACACATTAATTATATCCTATGGGTTTTCAACATTAAAAAAAAAACCCCCAAACTAAATAATATGCTATTACTTATTACGATTAATGAAACTTGGGACAATGGTAATGACGTTTAAACAACAGTAATCGTAATGGAAATCGGTAACTTCACCTAGTTCACCAAGATCCGAAAAGCTCGAAAAGTTGGTTTCAACGTGAAAACAATACTTTTTCGTTTGTTTGATATTAAAAGCCTACTTTATAATAAATTTGTTCCAACAGGTCAAACCGTTAATCAATCTTATGACAAAAAGTTTTGATCCGGTTGAGAAATTAAATTGGAAGAAAATGTTCGGAAAAGTTCCAAGCTTGAACGCTGTAACTACATCACGGCAATATGCCCGTTCATTCCGTCTTGTCAATTCGTGAATTTCTAGCCAAAAAATGAACCATCGTCATTCATCGTCTCTCTTATTCATCTGGTATTGCATCGTGTGGTTTTATTCTTCTTAAAATTAAAACTGATCTCAAAAGACAACGATTTTATGACGTAAAGCAATACAAACAAATGCATAGCGCATTTTGTCATCAACTCTCCCAACTTAAATTGAAGATTTTAAACGATGGATTATAAAAGAGAAAAACTAGACAGTGGTTAAAAAGAGTCTCATATGATAAGACTTGCTGTTGAACGACTGAATACTAGTTTAATAATTAAAATATGTATATATTTTTTTTTTTGCAAATTTCAATATGTTTATATGGGTCTAGGCCAAAATAGCGAAACAATTTACCGCGAATGTAAAAACCACGAATTGATAATAGCGTAAATAAAAACAGCGAATTTTAAAATAAGCGATCATGCATAATAACGAAACTTAAAATTAGAGCAGTATAATGCTGGAGAACAACCACAGAAAAAAAAAGTACAAGGACTGTAATAAAAGAATTCATGCATTAGTTACAAATTATAATACTAATGAGAATAAGAACTTCATAATAGGTATAGCATATAATTTGTCACTGAATGCCTAGATATAATTATATTTAAATTGAATATAATTATTTTACTACCATAAATACTTATTATTAGAATTTAACGATATTATAATTTTTAATCGAAATAAATTTTATTCAAATTTTTATCAGACAGATGTTTCTCTCTTCGCTATTATGTATTTTCGCTCTTTATTACATTTCGCTATTTTTATTTATGCTATTATCAATTCGCGATTTTTACATTCGCGGTAATTGTTTCGCTATTTTGGCCGGATACCGTTTATATTTGTCTATTGTAATAAAATAAACAAGCGTACCTATTTTATGACCTCGTCTCATATAACATTAAATTCAACATCATTTTAACATTTTTAACCTTCAATTATTTTTATTGACGTGCAATATATTATAATATTTTCAATAGCTAAATAATTACTATTTTATAGTTACCAATATCCCCTCAGAACAATTTCTTCAAAATATGAAACATTTCATCATTAATATGAATGTATTTACCACTGTTATGTGGTAAGTTGAGAAAAGCAAGATTAGTGCCGAGTGCGAACACTATGTCTCTTTATAATATGCTATTCGTATTTTTGCTTAGATTTATTATACGAATATCATTAATATAGTATTGTAATACAATATATTATTATACTAAGTAAGCCCCGGTATACTTTAGTTTGGATATACCTCTATTCGGCTAATCGGGTATATCACACTTTTTCTGCTGAAGAGACGTCGCTAGATTTTTGGGGTAGAGTATATATTTAGTACTATTAATGGACATAACTAGGGCTCGGATGTTTATGCACTTAAAACTACTGTAATATGCATGCATTTATGCACTAAAAAATTACGAAATATGCAAACAAAATATGCGCTAAAAATTATAAAATATGCATTTTTAGTCAATAAAAACACCAAAATATGCACAAAAAAATGTATTACAATTCATAAAACAAAAATTAGTTAGTTCATTTTATTACATTATTAAATTATCAGCGTTACACTGTGATACAATAGTTTTTTTAATTTGATCAAACTTGTAGCTGCGTCTGTTATCGGAAAGTAAATTTTTGTAACGTGAAAAACTTCGTTCTACATCTACCGACGTTATTGGAGCATACTTGAAGAATGCAAGATCCTCAACCTTCAAATCTTGTTCTATTCCTTCCATAGTATCAACTTCACCAGAATGTATTTTAGAAATCTGTACCAAAGTTTTAAACCCAGCATTCTTTTCAATTACGTTCTGAAATTTGTCGTAAATTTCTTTTCCCACTTTTCCATTAGCCATTTTGAGGGTTTCTCTAGTATTATTGACAACATTAATTGATTCAAACAAAGTTAATCCAGATGATTCTAATTTAGTTATATTGACTGGTAAACATCTAAAGTTGGACTGAATGAATGTTAAGTTTGGGCCTAAATTTGGCTCAGCCATAATGCTAATACTTTTTTCGATTGAAACTGCGTCATCTGGGTTTAATTTTGAAAATACATTTTGTATAGTTGTAAAATTATCAGAATAGTAAAATGCCGCCTCTAACCATGTTCCCCAACGTGTTATTATAGGCACCGGAGGTAGAGGAATACCAGAAGCTTCTGTTTTAAAAATCTCTAAACGTGATGGTGTTTTCAAAAATACTTTTTTAACGTTTGACACAAGTCCGTCTACATTATTGAATTTTCCACGAATTGTTTCCGCTACTCTATGATGTGCATGTGCAAGACAGGTGACGTGCACCATTTTTGAATAAAGCGCTTTTAACGAATTTGCAGCTTTAATCATATAGGGGGCGGCATCAGTAACAAATAAAAGAACATCATCGTGACGAATACCTTCTGGCCATAAAAGAAACATCGATTGATCAAAAACTTTACTAATTGTGAAGTAATTTGCTTTATCTAACTCTTCAGAGTTCAATAAATACAATTTACCCGGCGTATTTTTATCAAGAATACCAATAATCACGTTTGCTACGTAGCGGCCTTCGCAATCTGTTGTTTCGTCTATAGAAACAAATATTTTTTTGCCAACGACATCATTCCTAATTTTTTTAATTGTTTCTTCATAACAATCAGTTAAATAATTTTTGCGTAAAGTTGACTCTTCTGGTATTTCTTTACCTGTATATTTTGTTAAAAAATTACGAAATATTTTATTATTCACCTTGTGGAAAGGGATATTGGCTCCAAGAAACGCTCTACACATATCCATGTAAAATGATGATTTTTTACCGACCACATTGGAAATTAGTTGTTGTGACTGAGTTTGTTTCTGTCGATCAGCTGTGCGAATATGTTTGGCTGTCTTCAAGTGTTGTTCGACGGTAAAGCGACGTTCAGATCCAACTTTAATTTCACACACTTTACAATACAAAACTGTTCCATCCGTAGAAAAAACATCGTTTCCAAACTCGTCTACAAAACTTTTAAGACGAATTGAACAAGACGACTTACATTTCGGCATTTTTAAATAAAAGTACAACTGACCGCGGAAAAATATAAATAATAATAGGTACTCTTAACGACCGACCGGGAAACACGGCGATTAAAATCGTACTAATACGTGGCCTGGTCGTCGCCACATACTCATGGCATGAAGTGTATACAAAATTAAATCGTTATCTAATAAATATTCCAGACAAGCACGATATAAAAATACCTAATAAGGAACATTATTAATACGTAAATTTAATATTTACGTTAAATTGTCTTGAAATATGCATTTATATTCTTAAAATCAAAAATTATGCATTTAAAATACAAAACCACTAAATATGCAAAAATATGCAAAATAAAAATAGCATTATTTTATTCAGTAGAACATGAATCAAATTTGTATCCAGGTTAGCAATAAATTGGATAAATAGAAAAAAATATGCAATTTCATAAACATCCGAGCCCTAGACATAACCATTAACTGTAATAAAGCACATGTATAATGATGTAGCCAAATTGCCTATCTAAGTCGCCGTGCAATCATCATTTTAATAGATTTTATATTTTATATTTTTATATTTATAGATTTTAGAAAAACATGGATGGTACTTAGATCATTCGATTTTGGTACAAATACTGAAGTAGGACGAAAACAAAGTTCACGAAAAATGTACCTAGCTAATTTATCAGATGATAGAGGACTGTACTTATCAAAACATTTTTCTAATGTAGGTATATATTTTCACCGCCTAAGTTCCTAAATTATTAACTAAGTGTACCTATCGTTTTTGAAACATACTAAATTCTACAATAAATATATAATATTTAACATAAAATAAGACTCATATCAGTACAACAACAAAAATAATCGTTGTTATAGTGAAATGTATAGATTCTTTATAAAAGTTTAATAATAGTTATTTTCTTATTACTTAGTTGACAGTAAATATAATTTTTAGTTTATTCCAAAACATTTATGTAGTCTAAATTAATATACCTACCAAATCTACCAACATACAAACCATTGAAATTTAATTTCGTGAATCAAAATATCGGGTGTGATTTTTTTATTCAAATTAACAATGCAACTACATTCCAAAAAGCTTTCAATTTACTGTACTGAATGTTATTTCCTATCCTATCTGCTAAAGTCTAATTATTAATCAACATAACCATATATTATATGGAATGCATAAATGTGTATTTCCAATATCCGTTTTTCAAGGATTACATAAAATCGAACTATGTGTAGTAAACCATGATCCGTGATTAACTACTGTGATAGGTTATTATTATAACATCTACGATAAAAATAGTGTTACAATTAAAACAATATATATTTGAATTCATTTAGTATTATAACAATGTAATATTGTATATTTTGGTTAATAATTTTAAGTTTTTTCTTACTATTCGAATGCAATTTGAAGGTTTTTCTTTAAATTGTGAATTCATTTTTGTATTTTTTATTATAGTTAGTATAGTACAAAAAAAATGAATATATAATTACTACTATTTATATATTTATAAATAATTTAAAATATTATTGAGAAGAAAAAAATCAACAAGAATCGGTAATTAAATAATGTGTAATATTCTTCAGATAATTTATACAAAATTACATATTTTTGCTTTCATTCGATTATAGAAGAATATGTAGCAATCATAAACAGTCGTATAAATTTAGTATTATTCTTAAGTGCTGTTGAAACGAAATCATCAAAACTATACAATTGAAATCCAAATAATGGCCATTAATCGATTCCGACAGACACTCTTTACTCTAAGAATTGGGATCAGATAATGAATAAATTAAAGAGAGTAAGTGAGCTATGGGAAGTGTCAACGAATATCTTCGTTTAATTTCCTACAGAACATTTTATGGAGTTTGAATTATTGATATAAAGACTTGAATTCACCAAAGTTTTAATCAATTCCTACTTATTTCCAAATTGTATTAGGCCATACAAATTCGGTAATATACATTTGTAGAAACACTTAAGCAAATGTGTATTACATTGAAAAAAATATTCTAGAATCTAGTCACATAAGTTCAAAATAATTAAATGATAATTCCAACGTTTGAAAAATATAATATAACTGGACATGGATCTAAATTTTAAGATATAGAAATAAATTATAAAATAACTGAATTTTAAATCTACCTACCTATTGATTATCTATATCAGTGAATTATTTGCATTGCTTAAGACATAACCACTGCTACGACGGAATCGTATAAACGAGTTATTTTTATCACAACTATAGTAGTACTTGTAGTAACTATGTACTTTATATGTTTAGGAACTATTCAACTTTACCCGGAATAATTTGCATTTTAATATAATATAACTTTCCTTTATCAACATTTATATTATTATCACCAACGTATGGATAATAGATATTTTAACAGCTTTGCTTCAACTTGGAATATTTAAACTAAATAATAATTCAAGCTCATAGGCTAATAAAATGTAATAATAATAAAATAGTTAAGCTAATAGTAATAATTAGACTTTATCTTATAAAAACATGAGATATTATCCGTGCACATTTGCATTTATTTTAAAACTATAATCAAGTTATGTTATTAACAATAGTAGTTTATTAAAATTCAAAAATAAAAGTTATTGAATTTGAAATGAAAAAAAAAATGTTTTGTATTAGGTATACCAACTAAGTATTTTTGTTTTCTAACTCAAAAATTGTATAGTTAAATATTTATTTGGATACAACATTTACGGAAAATAAAATAAAAAGCAAATATCTGGAATTCAAAACGGATAAATTGTAAAATAGATTGCGTTTAGTAGTGTAATAATACATATAATTTCATAACATGTTTATCGTTTCATCATCAGAGATATCTAAATCAATTTTTAAACTTATTAAAATAACTTATTGCTTACACCGAAATTATAAGTTATAATTAATCACAAAATAGAGATTACATAGAGATAGGTGATCCAAATAATTTAATCAAAACCATGATTGTTTTCCAGTGATAAATTTGCCTTAATCAAGTCACGTCTGTACATTGAATGTAGTTATACAAGTTTATTATGATATATATTTGATTAAGCCAATGTTCATTTGCATATAATACTAAACGTAAAAGTTGTGACGATTCATTAAAAAACAACTGCAATATCAGATTATTCCATTATTAATATCCCAAAATTGTAGTTAACAGATAATAATCTTAAGATATTTTATTAACACATTTATTAAAACAATTTTATTTTAGAATATTATTTAAGTACCTATTTAGTTTAAATTATGTGGTTCAAATTGTTTTAAATATGTTGCAATTCACAATAATACTTAAAGTTTTTTTAATAAGCTAATGTAATACAAAATTAAAAAATACTATCAAACAAATTAATAAATCCATGATTAATTGGTTTGTAATTCAAAATTTTTAAAGCTACAGGATCACGACTACCCAACTTAATTTGTGAGTTCAAAATTAATTGAATAAGCTACTGTATGTACATTTGCATAATATTTGAAATTTAACAAGATTTTTTTATAGTTTATGTACCAAATGGAAAATATAACAATGTATGGGCTTTTTTTTTAATATACAATCAATTTTAGTGTAAACATTATTGGTTTGAATTTCAGATTTAAATAATTAAACACTTGATTTATCACTTATTATTATAATGTTCAACAGTAGTAATATTTTTATTTTTAAGAGCAAAATATATATACAGGAAAGCTTCAAAAATATTTTAAATCAAAAATATATCCAACTGCTAATATAATAATTATTTCAAGAATATAATAAGTAGGTTTTTAAAGTGGAAAACAAAAATATGTCGATGCCTTGATGGTATACAAGAGTAACGGATTCTTCATCTCTAATTATATTAGTTTAATATAAGATAATATCCGACGCTTCTTCCAGTTAAACTTAACGATTTTTTTTCTAATTTTATTTAATTAAAATTAATCTAATTGTTCCAATATGTGAGCAATCATAACTTAGAACAAAAATAATGTGAAAGTCAAACTTTTTAGTGTTTATATTTTAATTTACACCGCCAATTTCTAAAATTTAGTTCAGTTCTGTGTACTTATACGTACTAAATAAACAATAATATTCCAAAAATAAGTTAGGAACATTGATTTTTAAAATTTTTTTTTTTTACTAAAATATTGATATAACGTTAATTGTATTTATAAGAATAATTATTATCAAATTGCCCAAATAATTCAATAAGTTAGCGTTACAGCATTTCAATCACAAAAGTTGTTATGAATGTGCCAAACCCGGGAATTAAATATAATATATAAAGTTATATGATCGGGGGAAAACGAATATTTTGGAATGTGATTCCTAAATATTATTTTTCCTTACTCACTATTTTATAATACAAAGTTCATGCCTGCGTGGCTCTAATGTACAACGTCGTTTTCGATAATGTGATCCATTACTGTATAGTTCCACGTCGGTAGACGTGAGAAAAAATAATTTGCACACGAATAGAATAGACTCGATTTTTTTACGTTACATACAAACCGAATGTTTTACAAATGTAATAAAATTTCCGTTGGAAATTGACTTTTATGGGGGTGGAATATTTTTTTTGGTTTTCGTCTTGTCCTCGCTGAGGTAATTCAGCGTTCTCGCGAATTCTGTATATATTTTAATCCTGTATAGATTTCTGGTTGGATATATTATTATGAATTCGGGGTTTTATTATTATTATTTCTACCCTAAAAATATACCTATATACAGACTCAGAAAAATTACATAGAACAGCGTATAGTGTTCATAAATCGTTATGGCACGCTTTTTCGATAATAACAATATAATATTTATACACATACCACAAACACTGATCGTTGTAGAAAAAAAAGTAATAATTGCCCTTGTCTCCCTCTGGCGAACAACGATATATTTCGATATGCAAATTTTATTAGAACGTCAGTGTACATTTTCAAAACTCAAACTATATTCTTACATTTACACTATTTTTTTTTATTTTGTAGTTGTGTTGTTTCAGGAGTAACACTTTAATATTACGGTCTATGTGGCTATTTTCCTTGAAATATTTACATTTATGTAGACAACCAAGTATTTAGCATGTTACTTACCCTACACAAAATAAAAAATGAACTCGGAAAAACAAAACTTAGCGATAAACCGTAAATATATACATACAGCATGTCAGTATACTAAAAAGTGTTGTCTTGATAGTTATTCAGTCCTTGCAGAGATACTTTGAATTAATATGCTATAACTTCCAAATAAAAAAACTTTCTTTTTATATACACTTGATACGCGTATAATATTTTATTTTTTGTAAATCAATTTTACCTAACTACCTTTAAATTAATAACATGAAATACTAATAAGTTGCTGGTGATGAGTACAATAAATGATAGCAGTATAAGATACCTAGATATAATCATTTTTAAACACTCCCGAAAAATTTAATTTATCCATGTGAATAATAAGAAAATTTCAATCCTATGATTATTAAATATTAACAAAAAGTTATTTCTAGGTACACAATACACATAATATAATAACTCGTCATTAAAATCGAAAGGATTCGCTAATTTTTTTAAATGAAATTATGTGCAAACAATTTAGTGTTATATAATTACTGTTTACTTTACTTTTAAGACAAATTATAAAATTACACACATTAAACACGCGGAAAAACTTTACCCAAGCTTTCTGAAATGTGTTTCTACAAGTGCAACTTACAAAGTAGCATTAAGATTATATTGTATGGTAAATACTATCGTTTACTTCTTATAGCCACTACGTGTGTCTCAGGAATATAATAAATATGTACACATTAATTATTTAAACAAAATTTCAAGAACATTTATAATTCCATTGAAAACTGTATTAAAATCGACAAGAATAATTTTACTTTTTATTTTTCTCATGTAGACACATTATAATATTTTGATTTTAATATAACTAGGCAAATTGATTTTATAACAATTTCATACCAATAAGTCAGTTTGTTAAAAAAATATTTTGAACGTGATTAATATATAATTTTACATAAAACGTGTAAATAGTTTGATATATTTTAATAAACCACAGTTAATTTACTCGACTTCATATACACCATCTTTATTAATTTTAATAATAGAACTTCAATAATTGTAAGCTGAAAGTTCTAAATAAAAAAAAAATGATATACCTATTAGTAACTTTATTTAATATTAATACAGTTATGGAATTTTTTTTATTTTCAGTAGGTATTATAAAAGATTATAAAACTATTTCTATACACTCCTTTGGTTATTAATGTGTTTACTACGTAAATGGACACGATGTTAAACAATGAGGTACAAGAGGTCGATAAGACACTGATGGAATAAATCATAGCATTCTAAAAACAAAAAATTTTACATGATTAGATGTGCTGTATAGGTGCAATCAATGTGTTATTGAAATACGAGTACACCCCACAGCTATAATATAAGTAAAGGTATACCTATACACTGCTATATACTAGAACCTATAAGTTACCCAACCGCCCATCTATATTTCGGTTTCAATCTCGACAACTAGGCGTGAACCAATCTCCGCTACTGAGATAATATTATCCATACCTACCATGTCTTTACCCCGTAATAGCGATACACAGGGGATGAGCTTACAGGTATTATTATACCAACGCAAGTCTTACAATTATTATACCTGCTCGCTACAAGTCGATCGGCAGTCGGTTGCTCTCGATAAAAATGTATAATATTACAACACCTCATTACAACGCGTCTACGCGGACATCGTCGACGTCGGCATTTGACCACCGCAGGTGTCATAGCGATTTGATATACGTTCTACCTGCAGGCAGTGGCGTGTTCACGGAGCGTGACCAGGGTGATATATCACACCTCCAGAGGCTTTTTATTTTTTAATAATTTTTTTGTACCTACTATAAGGTGACGAGGTTTTTATAGAAATATTTTACGGTTTTATTTATTCGCTGGACGGATTCAACTCCAGTGTAGACGATTTTTGGCCGATCTATATCGAGTGAAGGGAGGTTTTTTGTCACCTCGAAAAGCATTAATCCTCCACCTGATGGCACTGTAACTATAGGTATTATGCCTGGTTTACGAGATGCAACGAAATGCATTATAATATAATATACCATTATAAATAATATATAATATATGTTCTACTGTTATGGCGTACCTTTAACACGACTAACACGTCCATTTAGTCGGACGGGTTTGAACGCGACGGCGGCGGCGGTGGCGGCGTGCTGAGCGATTCGCGTGACATCCAGTCATTAGCACATCATCGTCGGCGCGCGTGCACGTGACCCGGCGGGTGGAGGACGGTTGAGCGGCGTACCATGTGCGGGCGGAAAGGTACGAGACGACGACGACGATGGGTGTTTGGAGCGCGGCGGATACCTGTTGCGGGATCTAAGAAATCGCGTGACGCGGTGGCACGGTGAGAGACCGTGTGTCGCGGGTGCAGCGGACCACCGGAAGCGGCGTCGGTAGACGCGAAAACGACGGACGGAGGAAGTAGCCGGTGACGACGGTGATTACGGCAGCGGCGGCGGCAGCGAATGACGGCAACGTGCACGCCTTGTACGCGGCCCGAAACTTTGTGCTTCACTGTCGTGCTTCGGCGGCGGCGGCCGCGGCATCGTTGTCGTCGTCGTCGTCGTTGTCGGTGGCGGCGTCGGCGTCGGTAGCGGACCGGTAGACGATCTGGCGGCGGCGTCGTTTCGTTGTGGGCACAAGCGCGCACCCCCCTCCGGTGCACAGTGATGGGATAAATTTGAATTCTAGGTATGGACAATAACCATTTTTTTCCTCCCCATTAGTTGATATGGGCGGTAGTGAAGTAAGTACGCCGATGAGCCAAAGAAATAATTAATGAAACTTTTTTTCGATGTGTGCGTTTCAAACGTTTTGAAAAACTGAAAATCGACTGATTTTAGCGTTCATCATGTCTATATCACTCAATACATCCATAGGAATCCTTTTTTATATCATCAATTAGGTACGTCAATAATGGATAATGTTTTGGATTGTTTACAGGTTTTGTTGTTTTATTATAAAACTTTCATTTAAAGTATAAACAATTTTCATAAAACTTAATGTTAAAAGTCTCTTTTTATACTTTAAAATAGTACCATTGGAAGTACCTAGTGTCTTGTGGTAGGGCACTTTATGAACAACACGTTCTTATGCCGCTTTACTAGCTTCAGTTTTACCAAATTTTTCTCCCACATTTGCACCCCTAGAATATTTATCGAAAAACGAGTTGAGTACAATAAAAGTGTGCACATCGCCACGATCTCCACTTTTCCAGCAGCAATCAAAATATAATTAAAACTCTCCAATATCACATGACTTCACTATGAAATTCGTATTTGCTGTCTATCCGTAGGGTTTTATACAGTAGAGTCATACGCCGCCACCTCGGAGGAGATTTTTACGCTGCAAACGTCCCATCACCGCCGCCGAGTATAATTTTGTTATTTAACGTCCCGCGGTTTATTTACTTGTTTTTTTTTTTACCAATTTATTATTGTCAAACGACCAATAATTGTTAAATTTCTATTGGAGTGAATGTGAATTGTACTTCACGATTGCCGTGTGACGTATTATGATTGTACTGAATTAAAATGGTTCGACTGCGCGGTGGGAAAAAAACCGACTATACTAATTATTGAAGAGTGAGAATTATTCTCGCTCTTCTAGCTATTAAACAGGTAATGTATACAAATTTAATTACGACGAAATGAGCAGACCACCCCACTTACTAGGATTTAGGGGTGTGAGTGGTGAGTCATTTTTTTAATTTTAACACAATATTTTCATTTATAATTATAAATATTAACATAATATAATAATTATTGTTCAACCCCTCCTTTTTTAATATTCAATAATTTTCTAAGCATTAGAGAATAGAGATAAAGTTTGACTACATAAATACTTATAACGATTTATTTATATTTAATTATTCCTATTTCCTACACTTTCGAAGTTATGTATTAAAAACAAAAAGCAATGATACACTGAATACACTGTTGAAATTGACTTTTTTGCTATTTCAATGGCCATCGTTCGCCTAAAGCCTAACTCCACGGTAGAATTCAGTAACATCTGGTATATTCACATGGTAATTGGAAGTAATTGGTCATTATTGTGTATTTTTACGGTAACAATAAAATGTTACTGTGCGTCTGTGCGCAACAATGTCTTTTTCTAAACGTTTACTACTCCATGGAGGTTTCAATAATACCTTTTTACTTATAAGCAGGGTTATTGTTTATCAAGGGATCGCCCACATTTTATGTTTAAATTCAAAATGTATTAAGTCCTATTATTTATAGGATATACCCAAACCCAACGCTATATAATAGGAATATAGACCATGTGAGTAAATTCAATAAAGGAATCGACGATATAATCCACAACAATTATACTTCACCTCGTACTTCACGTTCGTACATAAAATATAAGGTAGGTCTTGAAAATCGTCATAGGAAACATTACGAGACTAATATTTTACCAAGGTTTCACTACAATGTTAAAAATTTACCCAGGTACCTATCCAGGCGGGGGGGGGGGGGTCCAGGAGTCTAACATTTTTTTTAGAATAGAATAATTTTAGCTGTGAATATTGTTTATTGGTTTTATACTAGTACTATACTTACTACTCTTTAATATTGGATATTACTAATATCGTTGATTATTGTATGTAATATTTTTAATTGATAAGAACCGCTCCCCCAGCACAAGCTTCGCTTATAGGGGGTGCTGCAATTAATCAATTTAAATATTTATATATTGTATGACATGTTGTTTTGCAAAAATATATTATTATTATTATAATTGTATTAAGAATAATTTTATATTTTTTAAAAAATAGTAATAACGAGAATAAAGAGTTTTGTATTTTGAACGTTAAATGACGAATGTCCTTGTTGGGTAAACGGAAAAAAGTCCCGATATAATAAAACCGTATAAAAAACATAATAATTGTACATTTGTTAATTATTATTTTTATTTATACACATAATATTATGTTATTAATTATGTATATGACGTGCCTACCGGTATAGTTATATTTAAAAAAATTACACATGCTCAATATATCATATACACGATAAATACTTAGGTAGGTACGTGTCATAACAATGTATACTAAAAAACGTGAAAAAAACATTAGTTTAAATTTTTTTAGGTATACGGTTAACGGGCAATAAGTCAGTATATTATTATTTGAATTTTGAACTTTTGAATTTTTTTTAATTCTGTGGTTACTTGCGACCCACCACATATCACCACAATTCTTGAAGCCATACAAAGTAATCATAAATATAGCTGATGTGTAAATTGATCGCCGAAATAATTACAGTGATGGATAAAAATATATAATTATATTATCCTCATACAATATGGATAATCATCTGTCTATCATTATTGTTTTTTTTTCTTTTTTAATATCGTGTCGACTGTCGAGTACTCAGAAGTGAGCAACAATAGTGTGTTTATTGATTAATTTTCTAGCGCAACGAGAAAAGTTTTTTTTGAGAAACATTTTTGAAAAATATGGCGTACACTCAAGCATTATGTTTTACCAATCATACAATTATACGTCCCTGCCTATGCTCAATATATTATTATTATTGCAATCATATGCGTTCAAGTGCTATGAATTATTGTGAGTAACGCCAATAACGAACGTAGCGTGAGCGTATACGAAGACACAACAGTAACTGTTTTAGTCTACCCCTGCCCTTCACACAGGTCTCTTACCTGTGAATAATATTGGTGTCAGGACTCGTGATGTATGCGTCTTCCTCGGCTCGTAATCCTCGGGAAACGGGCGACGCGTTTTGTCAGACCGGAAATGATGAGGCTCTCAAATGTACGCACAACGAGACTCGTTCCGCTGGAATTACGTTACATCACTATTAATACACGCTCGCGGACGAAGACGACGACGACGCGACAACGGTTTGAACGATCATCGAACGGCACGACGGACCCGGATAAAAAGCCGTCGACCGCAGTTTCTTAAAAGACTGACTGGCCGACGACGGAAAATGAATATTGCGATTCCACCAAAGAGAATTAATATTACCCGTAGAGGTTAGGTTAGGTTAGGTTAGGTTAGAGTAACGATCGAAAACAATATTAAAAACGTACGACCTAAGCCCATAGACCTTATACCACTATACAAGAACTGTGTACAACAGCATTAAGAGCGGCGTAACAGTGTCTGACAATGATGTAGGGAATTCTAGGAAAAAAATCCCCAAAATGTGCTTTGTTGAGTTTGCAAAGTTTGCAACTGTCAACATCCGCGGACTGAAAGAGTTGGTTAAAAGACAAAATGAAAATAACCTAACCATTGGAGATTTTTTTTTGCAGATGTGAGTAATGACATACGCAAGCGAACTGATTAACTTGTAAAATATGTTCTAAGGTCTAACAATTTTTGTTTTATGCAGAACTATTATGCGGATCACAACTCGTCGGGTAGAGTTGAATTTTATAACCAACTTGTAGGTAACGTGTGACCAGCATTTTGTTACCTATGTAAAAAATGTACGGAACATCAAGCGTCACGACGAGCCGACGAGGTGTGAATCCACACCGTATAAATTGTAAAATGTGGACCACGGTCGCTGAATTTATACTGCGGTCAGATTAGGTTAGGTTAACGTTGACTGTTAAGTACCGCGGTCAACGGATAGTCGACAATTTATTTAATAAAGGCATCATCGTGGCTTTATAATTATCAGAGCAATGCTTCTGTTTTTGGTCACGGTCATTCCATAAAATGTGTAATTTTAGATTTTGTTTTCGTTTAATTTTAGCAAAGTAATTGTTATTTTTTCCGGGGAAATCGTCGATAGGGACGACGATGCACGCCGTGACGATTGTTTAATATATGTTCATAGGCCATAGCTATATGATATAGTTAATAGGTATAGATAAACATTAATAAACATTATTCTTATAATATACCTTCTGCAGTTGTAGAGTTAGATTACCGTTTGTATAGTTTATCAATGTCATTAGAATATATTATCTGTCATCAGTTTCAAAAATTTTTGAAAAAATTATACATTCCAGGTTCACCAATTATTTAAATGCAATAAATGCTATTCCGCATTTCTAATTCGGATTCAAATCAAATCATTCAACTACCCAACAACTCCTACGTCTAACAGAACATATAAGCGATGGTTACGAAAAAAAACAACATACAGGTGCAGCCTTTTTAGATGTAGCCCAAGCTTTTGATCGGGTCTGGCATGACGGACTCTTATATAAACTAAAAATGTTAAACACACCAAATGCTATTTACAATCTAATTAAATCCTACCTCACTGCTCGTTGTTTTAAAGTCAAAATTAACGATACTACTTCACAAATAAAAATTATAAATGCAGGTGTACCTCAAGGTTCAAAAATTTCTCCGTTACTTTTTAACCTATATGTTTCGGACTTTCCTACATCGATTAATACGGAAATAGCACTTTATGCCGACGACAGCGCAATATATTCAAGCTCTACAGACGTTGAAACAGTGACAAAAAATATCCAAGACCACCTGAATGACATCCAAAAATGGGGAGATAAATGGAAAATAAAACTGAACCCTCAAAAAAGCACAGCAGTCCTTTTCACTAATCGTCGCCCCAAAACTCCCGGAAATTTAAAACTGTACGGCAATAACATTCCCTGGTCACCTAGCATAAAATATCTTGGCGTAATATTAGACAGGAAACTAACTTGGAACCCACACATCACCTCTAAACTTCAACAAGGCTATCAGAGACTAAAGATACTTTATCCATTGTTAAACCGACAATCATCGCTAAGCTGGAAATGTTCCATTTTGCTATACAAACAAATTTTACGACCACTACTTTTATATGCAGTCCCTGTGTGGGGAAATTGTGCTAAGACCCATATACACAAGATACAAATATTTCAATCTAAAGTCCTCAGGACAATATCTAACGCCCCATGGTTCATACGTAATGCTGCACTGCACACAGACTTCCAACTACCGTCTATAACTGATTATATAAAGAAACTAACAATCAACTTCTTCAACCACTTACAGTCTGCTAGCAGCGCTAAATACTACAACCTAAGTGTCCCTCCTCCAATACGCCGTCTCAAGCGTGGACGTCCACATGACCTCCTATGTTAATTGTCTATTGTATTATTATTTTCCCATTTATTAGTTCTTAATTAAATCTTAATTGTACATACCTATTACTGTTGTAAAAATATAGTTAGATCTAAGCTCATAAACATTGTTAAATTCTAATTTATCAATTCTTACTGATTTGTAAAAAT